>NC_056679.1:47609201-47909960 GCF_018350215.1 Panthera leo
TTCAGGATCTCAACTTATAGCTAACGTTTCAGCTAGGTCTATTCGCAAACAAGACATTTTTTTTTTCCCTGTAAAGAACTCTGGCATTTGTGGTCAGTCTTCCCTGGCAGCACATCCCTTGTCCCTCCTTCCAAATTACATGAATTGATCGATTGATTTTAAGTTTATGTGGAGAGAGAGAGCGTGCACACCCACACACAGGCGCACACACATACATGCATGTGAGCAAGGAAGGGGCAGAGAGCAAGGGAGAGAGAGAATCCCAAGTAGGCTCTGTGCTAACAGAGTGGGATTTGATCCCACAAACTGTGAGATCATGACCTGAGCCAAAATCGAGAGTCAGAAGCTCAACCAACTGAACCACCCAGGCGCCCCCAAATTATGTGAATTGAAAGCAGAGAAAACCATACCTTCTTTGGAGCAAACCTTTTGGTATTGTCATTATTTTAAAAGTCTTGTCTCATCTTATTTAAAAATATTTTTAATGTTCTACTTTATCTTATATCAAAAAAATCTCATGGGGGCACCTGGGTGGCTCAGTTGGTTAAGCTTCCAACTTGGGCTCAGGTCATGATCTTGCAGTCTGTGAGTTTGAGCCCTGCCTTGGGCTTTGTACTGAAAGCTCAGAGCCTGGAGCTTGCTTCGGATTCTGTGTCTCCCTTTCTCTGTCCCTCCCCAGCTCACGCTCTATCTCTCTCTCAAAAATAAAAACAAAAATTAAAAAAAAAATCTTTAAGAATGAGAAAAGAAAAATCTCATGAGAAAATTATGAAAGCTACATTGTTGTCAAATTTAATACAAGTGAATATAAGTGAAAGTGAAAATTGAACATGCTTTACCCCATTGTCGCATTAAACTTTGTTCCTTTCATTCGTCTCAAGTAATTCAAAGTTATACATTCTATTCTGCTTTTTATGGCTAGGGTAAACCTAAGCGGGGTCGGGGGTGGGGGTTGGGGTGGGGGGGTGGGGAACCACGTGTGTATACATATATATCAACCTAGTTCTTTTTCATCATTAAGAATGAAAATGTCTGGATTATCCTTGGGCTAAATGAGAAATTTAACACACCTCTGCAATTCCCAGAAATTGTGGAAATAACCTGAAGTTTTAGTTCCATATTATTATTATATATCAAGCACTTTCAATTTCAAGAAGCCCCCTCATCTTTTCAAACAAATGTGTTAAGTCTCACTGTTTCATTAACAACAGTTGTTTAGACCTAGTCATTTTTATCAAGTCTATTAGTTACTACTCTTTTATGGGATATCTTTTGCTTTCTTTGAGCTGTTATTTTAGGCGGAACCAGCCTTCCATTCATTCTATGTCTTCCCTGGGCATCAAAAGCACCTAAGTCAACTTCTTCTGCCTTGGCCAGCCCTTCTCTCTACACCCAGAATACAAACCATAAATGATGTCAAATCTTCTCTATTCCTCAAGAACTTTGACACTGGGTCCAAAACTGAAACAGGTCTTGAATTTGTTCCATTGGTTTTTGTGGCCTGTCCCGGTCTGTCAGCCTGTTCTGATCTAGAGGGTCTAGGTCAGGGTCTGAAGGGAAGGCAGACCTGGTAGGCTTCTCCTCCACTGGTTGGTATGCTAACACTTGCCATCATCAGTGCTGGTTTTGTTTGTTTTGCTCTTTTGTGGAAACAGCTAAACCCTAGTTCTCTACTATATTATTTCGAGAGAAGTAGAAAGTAACATTCATGTGTTTAGAAATCCAGGAGCTCTAGATTTGTACATGGAACAGGTATTTGTATTCATCTTTCTGTTTTTCTCCCCAGCACCTTCCACATCTGATCTTGTTCTCCATGTAGGTTAAAGCACACACATATGCATGTGCACGTGCATGCATACTCCCACACTCAACCAAAGGGGAAAGGACATAGTGTGGTAAATAAAATAATATAAAGACTCATCTCCAGGAATCTATACCAGAACAGTCAAAGCAACTACTCAACAAGAATTATATTTCTTATTTTCTGTGCTAAATCAGACATAGTCTCTGTGCCCTAGGAGCTCACAGTGTTGTCAAGGAGATTCGATGGGCACATAGGAAACAACACAATGGAAAGAAGAAAGGATACGGAAAAGCTGAGTTCAAATCCCCATTCCATCACTAGTAATTGTGTGGGTTTGAATAAGTCACTTCATTTCTTAGAGCCTTTACTTATGATTTCTTGTGACAAAAGATTTTTTTTTTTTCCATTAAGAGCCACATAGTTTGGCAGCAAGAAAACCAGAAAAGGATAAGGAACAATTAAACTCTGCTTTCAAGGGCTATAACCCACCAGGGAGGCAAGACAAGCACACAAGACAATGTAAGAACATTAGTGTCCTATGTGAGAAATGACCCTCTATGGCACTCCTATGAGGTCAGAAAAGACACATGACAGTGGGAGAAGAGAGGGATGTTGATTTAACATTAAATGAGCTCAAAAATACACTGTTTAGTACTTGTTTTGATCTCTGATCTCAGTTTTAATACAGCAGGTGGGACACATAATTGGCAAGAGAGAGAAAGGAAAGTTCTGGAACAGGTGGGATGGCTGCCTGGGCAGTTGGCCAGAATGTCCCCAACAGAACATTCTACTATCAGATAGGGTATATTCCCACCTCATACAGTGTCTTCCATATGTCTCAAAATATTGACAGCCTTAAGAAATGATGTAGAAGAGCAAATAAAAAGTGAGGAAGGGAGAGATTACCCAGGACAAACAAGGAGGATGGAGGCCAGCTGTTCTCCATTCTTCCCAGGGACAAAGAGTTCCGTCCTCAGATCTGTCCCAGAGCATTATCTTATTGCACTTAGCACTTTCTACCTTGGATTGCAGTTATTTATGTACAAGGCTTATCTTCCCTACTGAACTGCAAGTGTGGGGAGCCCAGAGCCTGCCTCTTTCGCCTTTGGATCCCCTTAGTGCGGGCCTCCTACCTGCTGGGAACCCAGCGACTGTGTGTTAAAGGCACAGAAGGGCTGGAAAGAGCAGTGGTAGGATTTCAGTCATGTCAAGTTAAAGACTGCTTTCATGAGAGTTGTTGAGTCAGGGAATACTTTGCTGAGGGAATGTTATCTGCTTCTTTAGAGGTCTTAAAAAAATAACATGGTCTCATCAATTTGAAATGATTTAAATATGGTCTTGCATGTGGCCAGAGGGAGAGAGCAGCTGAGCTCTCAAGATTCTTTCCAGAGCTTAGAGCTCTGATTCTGTGATGGGAAACAACAGCTTCTTGTCTCTCCTTCATTCTCTGTTTTTCCACCTCTTGGTCAACCACCCAAGGGTGATAAATGAATGGTAGGACATCTGTCTCTTGTCCCTTTATGAATGTCTCCTCTTACCTGAAAGAGAGATGTGGGCTGGGATTACTCACCTGAACAAGGTCCAGCTCTTCTCTGAGGTCACAGCAGGTCTGTATCTGCCTTCTGTGGTGGCAGTGCATGCAGGGATGGTGGGCTGCCTCCCTCACCTGGCCTAGAAGGTATGGAGGCTGTTAATGATGTGAATGGTTGTTTTTGGATATATGGTTTCCCAGAAATCTTCCAAGTGGGGACTCCAACGTTGGCATGAAGATTTTTTCGAAGGCATCTAAGACCACTCCGATTGGGCTTGGATGCAGCCCTGCATGCCAGCGATCATATATGACGGCCAGGAAAGCTCTTCCCCTTTCTTGCTTCCAACTAGTGGTGCTAAGTGAGAATAAAGGGATTTCTGAGAAGAGAACTGCATTCTTCCATTTGACAGTGAAATCATGTTACTCTATTTGAAAGAAACTTTGCCTCCTAATTTTCAAGCAGTCTTGAAATAAGATGTTCAAGGACCGTTGAAAATGCATCTTCCTATTTTTGATTTCTCATTTCACTTGGGTTCCAGAGATTCCTTGTTTGCTTCTATTTCTTCGAATTTCCTTTTGAAAATTATAGTAAGGTGTGGAGAACTGTTGGTGGTTTGATAAGACCAAGTTCTTTGGGAAAGGGGAGAGTAGTGGCTCAACACTGAACTAACTTGTATTGAGCCCTCACTCTGGGTTGTTGCATCTGGGGATAGAATCTGCATCTCACTGATTACCCTTTAGCTCCAGGTCTCCAGCAGAGAAAAGGCAGCAGGTTTTTTAGAAGTAGGCCTCCAGATTTCAATAAGCTACTTGGGGCAGTCATTTGGGTCATTGAATGACAGGTTATTCAATACGCATATTCTGGGAGTTAATTGTGTTGACCTCTGCTCTCCAGTATTGTGTCATTAGCTCCGTGTGGCTATTGAGCACTTGAAATGGGGCTTGTCTGAACTGAGATGGCCTGTGAATGTAAAATACAAACCACAATTTCAAAGTCTTAATATAAAGAAAGAATGTAAAATAGCTCAATGATATGTTTCATTGATTATATGATGAAATGATAATATTTTGGATATATTGGATCAAATAAAATATACCACCAAACATACTTAATTTCACCTATTGCTTTTTAGTTTTCTTAACATGGCTACTAGAATATTTAGACATACATATGTGGCTCGAATTATATTTCTGTTGGATGGCACTGCTCTAGACGTAGCACTGGAAAGCAGTGGGGATAGTTCTCCTCACCAGATTTTCTCCTTTACTCTATTGTTTTTTGCAAGCACTAAAATGGCCAAATTTGGGCAAAGACGCTGTGTTGCCTTAAAAGGAACATATACCCTTCTCCATGTTTCTTGTCTTTCCAATTAGATTATAAGTATCTTGAGTGGCTTCAAGTCAGAGAGTCAACAAAACCATAATTCGTGGTAACTTGTGTTAGGTATGGTGCTGGGTTCTGGAATTGTGACATTGAATAGAACCTGGCCACTGCCCTAGGAACCTGCTGTCTATAGATAAGGCAGGGAAGAGCACAGCTGCTAGAATCAAATTCAAGAAGTGTTATGGTAGAGTCTATCTAGCTCAGGGTATTCCATCGAATCACCTATTTCTCTAATTGCCCCAGCTGTACTCAATCACTTTTATGTATTACTTGTTTTTATCACACAAATAAAAGATAGTCATTGTAAAAAAAAAAAAAAAAAAGAAAAAGAAAAAAAGAAAGAACAAGGAAATACAGATAAAGCAAAAACACAAAGTTCATGGTTGCCACTGTTGGCATTTGGATTATATCCAGCCTCATCCAGTAATAAGGTTCTAAATTGTCAGAACTCAAACTCGGATTAGGCATAGTAGAAAGGGAATCTGTGGCTTTTCAATGGCTGGATCCACAGATTTGAGCAATTACCAACTGTCTATCTGTCCGTCCCTCCCCATCTTTCATTGTGTTTTTTCTGTGCTATCCAGATCTGCCTTTATTCTCTTTGGGGGATCCCATGGACAAGAGATGTCAGTCCTAGGAGGGAGAATGTTTAGAGACCCATGTGGCAGCAGTGGCTGAGAAGACTCCCTAGGTAGGAGACACAATGAGACAAGAATACATTCCTGGATCTGCACCCCTCTTTCCTGCAGGAAGGATTAGTGAGATATACCTTTGGACCAATAAAGGAGAGGTTCTGACATTTCCATATATACAATCTCTGTCACATGGAAACATCAGCACCTCCCCTGTAGATACTTGTCCAGTACTTGGGTTTATTTCATGGTTTTATAATAACTGTCCAGTTTCTAACACAGAAGAGCCAGGGTGGCAAATACTGATGCTTGAGTGCCCTGAATGGTGACATGTCTCAGACCTATTCGTGGGGCTCCACCAGCTCTCTCCATGGCACTTTGAAAAGGCACCTCTCTTGGTCTTCTCTAGGATCCTTCTGACTCCTGATAGAATAAAAACAGCGTGTTTAGGCTGCACAAAGGTCAAAGGACACAAATAAATAATGGATATGCATGTTGAATAAAGAGTAACCTTTGCCTCTAAAATTGATATATCACCTGTTAATCTGATCATGTAGAACATGGTTGTCAGACTAACATAGGACATGATAAAGCTTGATTTACAGAACGATATACTTTGTAAAATAAATGATTGTGAAACACTTTGAACGTATAAAGTCTTATATGGACGCTTAATGATCATGGTAATTATTTTACAACTTAATTATAGGAAAATGAAAGCAGAGCAGCTTAACGAATTCAAACACTGATCAGACTGTGTACTATGAGGGAGATAAAAAAGAGAGTTTGTAGCTTAGTGTCACATTCTGCGATTGTTTAACCTATAGTCAGACTTCTCAGTGTTTTCTAAAACGGAGGGAGTTACAAAATGATTTTGGTTATGCAGATAATTAGCTTTAAGTGAATTATATTTTGTATTCCGTAAGAATAGCCTTTTAAAGAAACAACAAATGGTACAGGCTGGCGTGGCCTGGGGATGAGAGAACTGATAAAGGACATACAGGGAGACCTGTGTGCTTGTGATACAGCTCTTCCCACATGAGTGGGGCCTCGAAGCCTGGCCCCAAACTCACCCCTGAGCACAAATGAAATTAGGTGCATCTCTCTCTCTCTCTCCCTTCTTAAAAAATGTATATATTGCAATATGATGATGTAAGCTTGGGCTTTGGAGTGAATTTACTAAAAGCAGTAATGCATGTTGCACATTTTGTCAAGGATTACAAAACACTGGACACTTGTGCCCATCCACAGAATTTCCCTGCTGATCCTGAGAGCTGAGTGCAGATGGAAATTCGAGTTTTATTGTATTTGGCTATCAAGTCTATTAAAGAAATAGCTTATTATGCCCGTTCACTAGACATGCTTTTGGCCTTGGGATTTTTATACCTTTGGTCCTTGGCTACAGTAGTTCATACATAATAAACAGAGATTAAAGTTGTTTCCTATCATGAGATGAATAATATTTAACATAGCTATTCAACGTATCTAACTAGTGACCTTTGGCCAAATCACTGAAATAATTCGATTTTTAAAATCAGATTTCATCCTGCTTTGACGTGAATTGATTTCACTGCCTCCAACTAAAGTTTGAAATAGACATTTAGGCATACATGGCTTTCCTAACCTATAAGGAAGGTCAGTGCCTGAATAATCTTGCATATTTGCAGTTCAGATTTACTCTCTCACAATCATTTTGCAACCCATCTGCACAGGGTTTATACCTTTGAGGTATAATCCCAAGTAATTTATCACTTTTTCTGTTCACTAAAATTAAATGGTTTAATTCTTAGGGGATTAGTTGAGAAAACATTTGCTGTTTCGGCCAAGCCTCTATAATCTATATTTCTCCTAGTTGTTAAAATGTCAAATTGAAAGAGGGTCAAGGAAAGCAACAATAAAGTTCAAAGAGAGTATTATATTCTCTTCAGTTATTGCAATTTTTTATCGGTCTCATTGATCCTGGATAATAAATGCACATTGCTGTAAGTTTCAGAAACTCAAGAAGATGTTAAGGCAATCAATTTTATGAATAAATGTATCGCTAAAAAGAGGATTTTGCTGGCAAGGTCAAGAGCTGGCTCTTTGTGAAAACATCTTGGGCTTGCCTTTTCACACAGATCTTTGACAATTTCCGAACATTTAAAATAACGTATCTGTTAAAAGTATGTTTGAAAAGCTAATGTCTGTAGTTCAGCAGCACAATTAACAAATTAATGAACTCACTTTCTGTTTACCATTGAATTATAATTGCTAATTGGTTAATCTAAATAAAGCCTCGGGCCTTTATTGGAAGTGTTAGCATTTGAAACCACTGGCTGCTTGAATTTCCTCAACTAACACTCCAGACTTGTGAAATTTAAACAAACTTGTAAAATCTGGGCACCTTTTAATGCCTCTCAATAGCCTATCATCACGGCCCAAATCTATTAGCAAAACAAATAAACAGCTTTTGGAATTTAAAGGTAAATATAGGAATTCATGAATATACTGATTGCTCTTTCACGTTATAGCTGATTGCTCAAATGTGGCCCCCAGCAACGAAGAGAACTGTGTGTGTGTGTGTGTGTGTGTGTGTGTGTGTAGATATTACCTCTGGGGAATTCAGCCTTTTAATTCTGCAGAAGAATTATATGTTAACAGCTTTCCTTTTATGTGTAATTGGTGCATTGACACAGGTCCTTTCCCAGCCTTATTTGAAAAGTCTTTTTCCTTATTCCTTCTTAGTCACTTCCGCTTCTTCTCTTTGCGCGACCTTGAATTCCCGGGCCTTTCCCCCACGCCGCTCCTGCGCCCGCAGGGGACCTGGTCTCCTCCAGGCGTGGCCCCGCACTTCCCGACCAGGGCAGAGCCAGGGCGACAGCCAGCTTGCAGACAGCTGTTGCCTGCGGGGCAGCGGTGGGGTTGTCATTAGCAAGGAGGGCAGGACTGCTCTGAGGCTGTCCTGTTGGTGACCAAGAAACAATTGTCCCTGACGGCCAGTCGGCAGGAGGCTCTGTGTTTCCATTCTCTTTGACCTGATACGAGGCTCGAGCCACTGTTACCTGGAAAAGGCTGAACTGCAAACTGCAGCAGGCTCTTCAGAGAGCAGTTGCAAAGGTGTAGGGCTCTGGATAGCAAGCTGTGATGGCTCAAGTATAATGTGCATTTATGATTTTCCTTGTCGACGAAATAGATGTGAAGTAGACACACCAAACTGTTGCCCGTCTCTGAGTCAGGCGCGGCTGTAGTCACTTTAAGATGAAGATCTCAGGGCGCCTGGGTGGCTCAGTCGGTTAAGCATCCGACTTCGGCTCAGGTCATGATTTCACGGTTCGTGAGTTCAAGCCCCGCATCGGCTATGTGCTGACAGCTCAGAGCCTGGAGCCTGCTTCAGATTCTGTGTCTCCCTCTCTCTCTGCCCCTCCCCTGTTCGTGCTCTGTCTCTCTCTGTCTCAAAAATAAATAAAACATTAAAAAAATTTTTTTTTTTAAGATGAAGATCTCATGTCGTTCTGGGACTCCACAGACTAGAGGGGAAGACAGTTACCAGGCCCAGCAATAAGGCCAGGATAGAGGGATGCACAGGCTGTCAAGGGAGCACCCTGTCCAGGGCGGTTCTCTTTGTTTGTCGTTGTGTGGTGTGCTTACAGCAGCATTTCATGAACATTCAGTGGACTGAGGTTGTTGCAGGATGGACGGTGTGTGAGGGCATGTATTCTGGGTCAGGAACGCCAGCCTGAGGCTACTGTAAGAGTCTCAGGGTTGATGAGGATCAGGTCTGGGTGAAGTTGATGAAACGAAACAAAACGAAATGAAAACAAAAGACAAGAAAAGAAGAAAAGGAAAGGAAAGAGGAAAAAGGAAAGATTAGTTACATATATTTTACACACACACACACACACACACGCACACACATTGGCAGGGTTTTCTCACAAAGATAAATCCTTTTGAAACACAAACTATACATCCCAGAGTGATTTTGTGGGGTCTAAAGCTTTTGCCAAAGCCGAAGGGGATAAGGGGGGAAGGGGTCTCTGCTAATCGCTCTCTTTCTGGTACAGTCTCTCCTTTCCAATGTAAATTTAGGCAGTTGAGGGGGAGGCAGAGAGCTTTCTTGCATCTGCTGCATTTTGATTACTTTTAACTTGAAATAATTGTTATGCCAAAGTGGTCCATCTTGGGGCAGTCTGCCCTAGGCCCCTACAAAAAGAACATCTTAGGACTCGTTTCTACTTTTATAGGGCAAAATAACCTTTGGTCTGGTCCCTGGGTGTCACTACACAGGGTCCATAGCTACAGTGGATTTAACTTTCTACACAAGGCATTCATAGGTACAGACATTCTTTCTACACAAGGAGGGATGTGACTGTAAATAAAAAAATATACCCACCAAATCCAAACCGAACATATTCTCCACTCAAGCTCTCCTTAGCCCAGAGTTTCTCAACCATGGCTACACTGACATTTTGGACTAGGTAGTTCTTTGCTGTGGGGGCCCATCCTATGCATTGTAGGCTGTTTAACAGCATTTACTCTGTAGATTCCGATAATGTATGTGCAGTGGTGACAACCTAAAAGGTCTCCAGACATGGCCAGACATCCTCTGGGGAGCAAAATCACTCTCACTCCCCTCGCCTTTAAGAACCACTGCCTTAGACAGATTTGCCCAAAAGTCTATGGCCACGCTAACACTATCTAACAAGAGGGAACAGTCACAAGGCAGGAATTGCAGTATAACTGCTTACAGCATTAAAGTAGGACAATGCTAACCCAACCAAAAATTTCCTTCTCTTATGTAAAAGTTATTCATTTTAATTTTGTGCCATTCCTTAGTCCTAAAAAACAACCCTCTCCATATCTCGATCTATATAATCGTCGTCCTCAAAATCAGGGTTCAAAAATCAGACATGCTAGAATGTCACTTTATGATCGAATTTGCCAGGCCCCTAAAGCCTACGCATCATTGGTTCATTCGGTAAAACTTTACTGAGTGTCTCCCATGTACTAGCCCCAGAAAATATCTGTGAACATAACCGACAACTTTCTCTACCCCTTATGGTCTTATGTTATAGTTGATTGATATTAGATTTATTACGGTGAACTTATCAGCATGTTTTATAGTCATTGTAAGTGTTTTTGTATTTTGAGACACATGATAATTTTTGTTAGGGGGCATATACTTTTCCTTACATAACTTCTGAATTCAGGAAACATTGAATCAGTCCCAAGGAAGTCGAGATAAGTATTTTCTTCCCTGTTTTAGCCAGCCTCCATCTGAGACAATTATCCTTTTCTCCTTGAGATAGAGCCCATTTTTGGTCAAGAGGCCTTCATCCTCAAAGATTGTACCATCACTAAGGAATTTTAAGTGTTCTGTTGGATACTACTTGAAGGGACACATGTTCATTTCCACAATGCACCTGTTCCTACGGTGGCCTCTCCACTCAACTCAGTTAAGAGCACTACCTAAGCACTGGTCCTCTCTCCTGCTTCTTCAGAATAGCAAAAATAGCTTATATGTACTGAGGGCTTATCAAGAGCCCAAATTGTCCTAAGCATTTTTATGTGCATTATCTCATTTCACCGTAAAGCAGTCCTCAGAGGTAAGCAGAAGACAGAATTGAGGCTTAGAGAGATGGAGGTACTTGCCCAAGGCCATCCAGTTTGGAAAGAGAGCTGAGATTCAAACCCAGGCAGTCTAACTCCAGAGTCTGAATGCCTAACTTCCATTATGAGCACTGTGACTTGTGATGATTTCTGTGTGAGTTAAATCCATATGAAAGCAGAGTGGGTTTCGGTGGTTGGCCCAAAAAGGCCTAGATAAATTACCATATGACAGGTAGCAGCACCTCACTGGGATGTCCTCGATACAAATCACCCAATGACAGCTCCATGGTGAAATATGGGAGAGAATATTGTACCATAGAATTTTTAAACTGGAAAAATGGTTAGGTCATCTATATGACATACGTGTATTTCTGTGTGACATATAGACAGATATACATGTATGTATGTATGCAGGAGTATCAAAGATTCTTGATTGAAGAATATACTTGACTAGATGTAAATAGCATTCATTGAAGGTGACATCTTCTTGATAAGACACTTAAAGGATGATCTTAATTTTGCATATTGAGACTCTTCGGAGACTCGTATATGTATGTGTGAGTGCATGCACATTTCCATAAGGCTAACTCTTTTTCTTGCTGCTGTGGCACAGTCCTCACAAACCTATGATTCACAACAGGAATGTAGCTTGGAACTTCTGCTATGTAAGCAGCTGCAGATACTTCAAATACCATTGTACATGTGATCCAGGACTTGCTATAAATTTGCCCCTAAAAATAAAGTAACAAGTGACTGAGCAGCAATAGGAATTAATCACTGCAGTGCGTGAATGGAATGTGCTAGGCTCTACCTCAAAATCCTTTTATAAAAAGATTGATATAATTAAAACCCCAAAGAAACAACCAAGGATGCTATATTTGAGCAAATGTGCTGCAAAAATTTTGGAAGGAAGGTTTATTTTTTTTTTTAAAGGAGAGATGTAGAAAAAAAATGGGTTTCCACACCTTCTACATCATTGGAAATAAGATAATATTGTTACATCACGGAAGAATTTATCACGCAAAGGAATTTAAATTGGATTCAATCTTGGTACACTGGAATTTTTTGAAGGCTGAGGGGATAATCGAGCATCTCAATGAAGCTGTTTGCCATGATGGGAAATAACAGTTAAAACTTTTACCATAATTTGTAGCAAAGATTACCTTGATGCTTTAGAGATGTGAATAACCATTTGAAAAGCCCAGACATTTCAAGCTTTCAAAATTAGACTTGAATGGATAAATTCTTTAAGAAGTAATAAACCAACTGACCAAAGAAGAAAAGAATTAATTATGACTTCTTGAAATCTGCCTTTTTCCTATGACTGTAACACAGCATCCAAATCCGACAGCCCCTATTTAAATCTCTGACCCCTAATACTATCTGAAAAAGAAGAAGGAGTAGAAAAGGATGAAGGAAGGAAGGAAGGAAGGAAGGAAGGAAGGAAGGGAGGATGGAAGGATGGAAGGAATACTAACCAGAAAAAGAAAAAAGAAAAAAAATAACAATAACCAGCACTTCAAAAAGGTCACTAAACAGACAGTTCATAAAGACCTCTGTGATTCCAAGGCCACAGGTAACAAAGTGTTTAGGTCGTCTGAAAGAGAATTTGATTGAAAATCCATTTTTAGACATGGGAAAGTGAAAGAGATTTCTTAAACCCACTTGAATTGCTGAAGATGAAAGGTTAAAAGCTTTAAAGACCAAAAACTACATTAGCAACAGAACAGTAAATACCATCAACAGAGACACAGAAGAATTAGCAAAACAAATATTAAGTGAAGAGGGGGAAAAAAATTCATTTCAAAAGCCAAAGAAATTTCTTTTCTTTGTATTCCAAAATTGATCTTGCAGTTTTAGATGAAAGGACTAATGGGTAATTTCTATATAATACTTTCTAAACAAGTGCATGAAATCACTCTCTGCTCCAAAGGGACAGGATCAAAACGGGTAGATTTCCTTGGACAGCTTTGCCACTGCTCTCCACTATGTTAGAAGCTGTGTTTCCACAGTGAAAGATGATGTGTTATGGTCTGCAGCTCTCTTAATCTTACATGAATTAGGCTTAAAACCACACACTATAAGCTTGGTTTCTGTGGCATTCTTTGGTTTCTAGAATTGCAGAGGAAAACTACTATGATGTTGAGAAGCACAGATGGTTATAGCTTATTAATCTAACATTAAGAAGACCTTTCCAGGTAGCAGACAAGTGTTCCTTTTAATAATGAACCTTAGGGGCGCCTGGGTGGCTCAGGTGGTTAAGAGTCTGACTCTTGATTTTGGCTCAGGTCATGATCTCACAGTTCATATGTTCGAGCCCTTTGTGGGGTTCTGCGCTGATGGTGTGGAGCCTGCTTGGGATTCTGTCTCTCTCTGTCTCTCTCTCTCTCTCTTTCTGTCTCTCTGCCCCTCTCCTCTTCTCTCTCTCTCTCTGTCTCAGAATGAATAAATAAACTTAAAAAAAAATAATGAACCTTAAAAAATTAACCATTATTGTTAGAAGCTATGTACTTTTCTGCCTCTTTAAGGGGCACATAAACATAATTTATTTTATTTTACTATTGTTTTTTTTTTTTTGATAATTCAGGGCCATTATTATAGACCTCATTTATTACTGGTATAATAACATGATACTCTCATGGGCTGAAGTATGTTTTCCCTTATAATGAAAATCATTTGGGTCTTTAGACAAAGATACTACAAGAAAAGAAACTACAAACCCGTATTGATACAAATATTCTCAACAAAACATTTAAAAACCAAATTCAACAGCACCTTAAAAGAATTATACAATGACCAAGTAGGATTTATCCCTGGGATGCAAGGGTGGTTCAACATACAAAACCTAATCAATGTGATAAATCATATGAACAGAACGAAAGACAAAATCACATGATTATCTCAAATGATGCAAAAAGCAATTGACAAAATTCAATGTGTTTTCATGATAAAAATGCTCAACAAACTAGGAATGGGAGAAAATTACCCCAACATATTATGTTAATAACCTTAGCATAATATAATGTTAACATTATTTTCTTTTTTTTTTTTAATTTTTTTAAACGTTTATTCATTTTAGAGACAGAGAGAGACAGAGCATGAATGGGGGAAGGTCAGAGAGAGAGGGAGACACAGAATCTGAAACAGGCTCCAGGCTCTGAGCCATCAGCACAGAGCCTGATGCGGGGCTCGAACTCATGGACCGTGAGATCATGACCTGAGCTGAAGTCGGTTGCCCAACTGACTGAGCCACCCAGGTGCCCAACATTATTTTCAATGGTGAGTAACTGAAAGCTTTTCCTCTGAGATCAGGAACTAGACAAAGATTACTATTCTCTCAATTTTATTCAACATAGTATTGGAAACTTAGCCATTACAGTTAGGCAAGAAAAAAAGAAAAAAAGTGGCATCCAAGTTGAAAAGGAAGAAGTAAAATTGTTTCCTTCACAGATGACATTTCTTACACATAGAAAACTCTAAAGGTTCCACAAAGAAACTGTTAGAACTAAGAAATGAATCAGCAGAATTGTAGAATACAAAATCAATGCTCAAAAATCAGTTGTATTTTTATACAAAACCAATAAACAATTCAAAAAGGAAATTAAGAATACAATTTAATTTATGATAGCATCAGAAAAAATACTCAGGAACAAACTTACTCAAGGAAGCAAAAGACTTGTACACTGAAATCTTCAAAACATTACTGAAAGAAATGAAAAAAGACACAAATAAGTGGAAAGACATCCCATGTTTATGGATTGGAAGAATTAACATTGTTGACATGTCTGTACTACCCAAAGCAATCTACAGATCCAATGCAATCCCTATCAAAATACCAATGGAGTTTTTTGCAGAATAGAAAATTATCTGAAATTTAAAATCACAAAAGACTGGGAATATCCAAACAATCTTGAGACAGAACAGAGCTGGAGGCCTCACATTTCTTGATTTTAAAACACATGACAAAGCTACAGTAAACAAAACAGTAGGGGGCACCTGTGTGGCTCAGTTGATTAATTGTCTGACTTTGGCTCAGGTCATGATCTCATAGTTCATGACTTTGGGTCCCCCATTGGGCTCTCTGCTGTCAGCACAGAGCCCTCTTCAGATCTTCTGTCCCCTCCCTCTTTGCCCCTCCCCTGCTCTCACTCTCTCTCTCTCAAAAATAAACAAACATTAAAAAGCAAAAAGTATGTGAGGCAGGAAACCATCAAAATCCTGCAGGAGAAAACAAACAGCATCCTCTTTGACCTTGGGCTCAGAAACTTCTTACTTGACATGTCTCCAAAGGCAAGGGAAATAAAAGCAAAAATGAACTATGGGGCTTATCAAGACAAAAAGCTTCTGCATAACAAAGGAAACAATCAATAAAACTGAAAGGCAACTGATGGAATGGGAGAAGATATTTGCAAATGATGTATCAGATAAAGGGCTAGTATCCAAAATCTATAGAGAACTTACCAAACCCAACACCTAAAAAACAAATAATCTGGTGAAGAAATGGGCAGAAGACATGAATAGATAATTCTCCAAAGAAGATATCTGTATGGCAAACAGACACATGAAAAGATGCTCAACATCACTCATCATCAGGGAAATATAATCAAAACCACAATGAGATACCACCTTACACTGGTCAAAGTGGCTAAAATTAACAACTCAGGAAACAGCAGGTGCTGGCGAGGATGTGGAGAAAGGGGAACCCTCTTGCCCTATTGGTAGGAATGCAAACTGGTGCAGCCACTCTGGAAAACAGTGTGGAGGTTCCTCAAAAAATTAAAAATAGAATTATCTTACAATCCAGCAATTGCACTGCTAGGAATTTATCCAAAGGGTACAGGAGTGCTGATTTGAAGGGGCACATGCACCCCAATGTTTGTAGTGGTACTATCAACAATAGCCAAAGTATGGAAAAAGCCCAATGTCCACCAACTGATGAATTGATTAAGAAGATGTGGTATGTATACACACACACACACACACACACACACACACGCACACACAATATGGAATACTACTCGACAATGAAAAAGAATGAAATCTTGCCACTTGCAACAGTGTGGATGGACCTGGAGGGTATTATGCTAAGTGAAATAAATCAGTTATAGAAAGACAGATATCACATGATTTTACTCATGTGGAATTTGAGAAACTTAACAGATGATCATAGGGCAAGGGTAGGAAAAATAAGATAAAAATAGAGAGGGAAGCAAACCATAAGAGACTCTCAAATACAGAGAACAAACTGAGGGTTGAGGGGGTGGGGGGTGGGTTAAATGGATGATGGGCATTAAAGAGAGCATTTGTTGGGATGAGCACTGGGTGCTGTAAGTAAGTGATGAATCACTGGAATCTACTCCTGAGGCCAAGACTACACTATATGTTAACTAGGTTGAGAATAAGTAAAATTAAAAAAAAATAAGAAAAAAGCAGTATGGTACTGGCAGAAAGGCAAGCTTAAAGCCAATGGAAGCGGGATCTTGAAGTGATATTTGCATCCATGCTCATTGCAGCATTATTCACAGTAGCCAAGATGTAGAAGCAACCTAAATGTCCATCAGTGGGTAAATGGGTAAAGAAAATATGGCATATATATATATATATATATATATATATATATATGCATATGTATATGTATACAGTGGAATATTATTCAGCTTTAAAAAAAAAAAAGGAAATTCTGGCATGTGCTCCAACATGGATGTTATGAGGACATGATGCTAAGTGAAATAAGCCAGTCACAAAAAAGACAAATGCAGCATGATTCTCCTTATATGAGTTGTCCAAAGTAATCCAACTCATAGAAACAGAGACTAGAATGGTGATTGTCAGAGGCTGGCAGACGGGGAAACAAAGAACTGTTGCTCAGTGGGGTAGAATTTCAGTAATGCACGATGAAGAAGTTCTAGAGATCCATTGTGCAGCAATGTGCATATATTAACAATCCTGTACTGTACACTTAAAAATCATTGAAAGTAAGTTTATATAAACTTATATTGTGGTTTTTTTATGCCACAATTAAAAAAACACATTTGGCTGCTATATTTTTATAGATCTCCTAGCTTTTAACGTATAGTTTCTGTTTCTTCTTTGTGCTGTCAGTTGTTCTTACTTGTGGATGTTATAGGTGTATCTAATTTCTAATCCTCTGTCTTAAATAATAAATAGTGTTTGGCGTGAACACCTGAATGTGACCCAATCTCTTTTACGGAAGTGTGGGCTTTGTGTATAGCTGCTCGCGTCTCAAAGGTCTATTTCCCCTGTATTCATAAATATGCTTTTTAAAAACTGTACATGGTGTTTTTTTTTAAAAGATTACAAATATATAGGGAAAAAACTGTACAAAAGTGTATACAGTAAAAAGTAACCTTTTTTCCATCTCTATTGTCCACCACCAAGACTTCCTCATCAGAGCCAAACATTGTTTTGCCAATCTCACGTAACTTAAAACACACACACACACACACACACACACACACAAAACAAAACAACAATAAAAAAAACCACACACACACAAATGGGAGAACACTATAAAACTATTCTGCACTTCACTTTTTTCAGTTAAACAATAGACTTGGTGATGTATTTATTGTCTCATATTTGGATTGACCTCATTATTTTTAATGTCACATAATAGATTTAGTAGAGCAACTGAATTAATTTAATTAGTTCTCTACTGATGGATATTAAAGTTGTTTTCATATTGTTCTATCATGAACTCTAAGAACGCTATTTAAAAAACCCAAAATCTCGTGTATAACCCCAATGTATATAGCAGGTAATAGAGGCAGTGTGGAAACCTATCATAGATATAAGGCAGATAAATTAAAATCATTCAAACCTACCATAGGAGCAAAACCCTTCTATATACTAAGATATTTATGTGACACGGGGCACCATTGAATTTGATGCCAAGATCAGCACAGAGGCTAATGGGTGATACCTGTGACAACTGTGGTTGACTCAAGAACATAACAGCTATAGTACTGTGTTTGTACATAAATGGCATCTGAAAGTGTGAATTATAAAAATGAAGAGTTAATGTGCAGGTACATGCACAAATTCAAAAAATGCACAAAAACATCAGGGAAAGCTTCATTTGTAGGTTTGTGCAGGATAAATTAACATGTTCGAGATCTCTAATGTGTTAAAATTTGGCATTTAGCTTTTTTTTTTTTTACTATGTATTGATTCTATTGTAATTTAAAAATACTTAAAAGAATGTAACTTTAAACATGAATTCTCATTTCTCACTTCTGAGATTGGCACATATGATAAAAGTTGACAACTCAAGCTTTGGCAAGGATGTGGGAAATCGGCACTGACTTGCATTGTTTTTGAGTACATACTTTTGTAGGAATTTTGGAGAGAAATTTGGCAGTTTTAATAAAAAAATTTAAATATGCATATCCTTTGATCCATCGACCACATGTCTTGGGACTTTCCCCAGATACATATAAAATTATATATGTAAACTGACTTCAATTATAGCACTGTATACACTCACAAAAAATTAGCAACTCTTTAAGTGTCCAAAACTATAGGAATATTCAAAAAAATTACATATGCGTATGCTTTAGATTAATATATACTTGATTAAAAGAATGAATATATCTGTATGTATTGATTAGAAAGATTCCCAAGATATTTCATTAAGTGAAAAGAACAAGGTAGAGAATAGTTGTGTACAAAACCCTCTTTTTTGTGCGTGAGAGATAAAAAAAAAAAAAAAGATACATATCTGTGTGCAATACTCATCTGTCTGAAAAATGTCACAGCAAACTATTGATAGTATTGCTTCTGGGGGCACCTGGGTGGCTCAGTCAGTTGAGCATCTGACTCTTGAGTTCAGCTCAGGTCATGATTCCAGAGTCTTGGGATCGAGCCCCCATCGGGCTTGATGCTGAGTGCAGAGTCTGCCTGAGATTCTCTCTCTCTCCCTCTGCTCCTCCCTGGCTTGTGCATGCGCATGCGTGTGTGCTCACCCCCCCCCCAAAAAAAAAGAGTTTACCTCTGGGAGGTGGGTTGGGTTATCTGAGGTGGAAGGCAGACATGCACTTCAAATCTTCAAATTTTTTTTGTACCATTTAACGAATTTTCTTCATAATCACAAATAGATATTTCAAAATGTAAATTAAAATAAGATATTTACAGAAGCACTACATTGTTTTTGTGAACTAAAATTTGGAAAACATTTCTCAAAGCTTTTTCACCCTTAGAACACGGTGGTAAAAAGGCAGCGGGGAAGCAATGGTGCTTTCCGGTTCCTTGCTTTCCAAATCAGAAGGTTTCGAAATAGATGAATTTCACAAGATAAATTTTCAAAGATTTCTTCTGATAAGATATCATCAAGAAAAATGAAGATAAGAAGAGTTAACTTCAGAAGGGCCTAAGGTGATTGGGAATTAGGTACATCATTAGAGCACTTACCAAAGATTTGGCTTTGGTGGGTGGAGGAGGGAATCTGAAGGAGCTTTAGTGACCTGCTCTCACAGAAGCACGTGGGTCCCCATTTTTGTAGGCAGTAAATTTCTAACATATGGTGTAATATTCTCTCCCAGATTTGTAGCACCAGCATACAAATTGTGTATGTTCTTGCACTTGAGATGGGAGGAAAATCCTTGTTTTAATTATTTATTATTATTTTCTTAGCTTAAAAAGATTACTTTATCTTATTTTTGCCCTTTGTGAAAAAGCATGAACAATATAGATAGCTCAGGAAAAATAGACAAGAAGTAAAATTTCCACTGTCCTAAGATAACTAACCTTAATATTCTGGTAGATTTTCCTTCCACGGTTTTTTGTTTGTTCACTCATTTAACTTGAGCTTTTATATGGATGTGATCATACTGTCTATACAATTTTATTTCCTGTTCAGACAGGCCAAGGGAGTGCTTTTCAGGACCCTGCGCTATAATAAAGATGTAAGGGGACCTGGATTATTATTATGATTAAACAGCAACAACTCACCAAAACAGTCATAAAACTCATCAGGAAAATATGGTAGTAGGTCATTGAAAGTAGGTTGGAGAGTTGGACTGACAAGGGGTACGGATATAAAAACTAAATTCAGGGACCAAAAGGGTTTTTGATTTGCAATATGCGACAACTTTTCAACTTGCAAGAAGAGAGACTGATCATTTGTTTCCTTGTTGCATGTGTTCTCAGCTATAGCTCTTCCTGATCTGGCAGAGCCACCCAAGGGAAGAAAAGAACATCCGCTAAACCAGCTGTGGTGGAATCAAACCAGACAGGCTTTCACTTCGAGTCACAGAGAACCCAACTAATAGTTGATTAAACAAATAAGGGTTTAATTTTCCCACATGATAAGACTTCTGGAGGCAAGCTGCTACTGGCTTTGATTCCATGAATGGATGATATCAGGGCTGGCACTTGGTGATTCTCCATGCCTGTACTTTATGCTCACAAGATGGCTGCTGTACTTCTAAACACAATGGCTGCTTCTGAGGTAGACAAATGGGAAAGGTAAGCACCAGCCAAAAGTGTTTCCTTTCACCAGAAAATCAAAGGCTATCTAAGAATTCCCACCTCTGCTTACTTTTCACGGGCCAAAACTGTGTCAAATGGTGACCCTGAGCTGTTGCGGAGGCTGGGGAGAAAAGTATGTAGTTGGTCTCTTGGCTACTTCACTAAATTGGAGTTCTGTTACCATGGAAGAAGCGGGAAATAGGTCTCCCTACATGCAGACAGTTCCCTTTGTCAGCCACGGGGGACAAAGGTAATCCACTTCAAGCTTCTTATTTCCAAGATGTATGCAAAATGAATTTTTCCTTTCCCTGGTGCCCCCAAGGTGGACACTGTAGAACATTGATGAGAATGGGAGTCCAGGCTTGCTAAGAACCACCTCAGCACTGAGCATGGAGATTTGCCAGCAGAGGGATGTGTTTTCTTGCCAGCTGAGACTCACCCAGAAGATGTAATTGAATTTCAAAAGAGGCCATCACCATCTAGTGGCATGGCCACCTCATGTCCTCCTTGAGCCCATGTGGGACTCCTGTGAAAAAGCCCATTCATAGGCTTGGTCATTCAAGGAGACCACCCCAATGTATCATGTGCAGTCATATGAGAGGGCAATGAATATTTGCCTCTCCCTCCGTTAAAAAAAATTTTTTTTAAATGTTCATTCATTTTTTGAGAGAGAGAGAGAGAGAGAGAGAGAGAGAGAGAGATACATAGAGCATGAACAGCAGAGAGGCAGAGAGAGAGGAAACACAGAATCCAAAGCAGGCTCCAGGCTCTGAACTGTCAGTACAGAGCCTGATGCGGGGCTTGAACTCATGAACCATGAGATCATGACCTGAGCTGAAGTCAGACACTTAACTGACTGAGCCACCCAGGCACCACCATTAAAAAAAAAAAAAAAAAAAAAAGTATTTATTTTTGAGAGAGAGTGAGGGTGAGAGGGGGAGGGGCAGAGAGAGAGAGGGAGACAGAGAATCCCAAGCAGGATCCATGCTATCAGTGCAGAGCCCGACATGGGGCTTGAACACGTGAACCGTGAGATCATGATCTGAGCTGAAACCAAGAGCTGGATGCCCAACTCACTGAGCCACTCAGGTGCCCCTCCCTCCATAAAAAAAAAGTTTATTTATTTGAGAGAGAGAGAGAGTGAGAGAGAGAATGAGGGGGGAAGGGCAGAGAGAGAGAGAGAGAGAGAGAGGAAGAGAGAGAACCCCAAGCAGGCTCTGCTCTGTCAGCTCAGAGCCTGAGACCGGACTAGAACTCACCAATCATGAGATCGTGACCTGTGCTGAAATCAAGAGTCAGATGCTTAACTGACGGAGCCACCAGGTGCTGCACCTCTCCCTCCATTTTAACCGAATACCAGAGGAGTAAGTTCTGGGAAAAGGAGAGGGTGTGAGAGAAAGCAGACTGTGCAAGCTGCGGAACAGACTGAGTTGGGGTGGGAGAGTGAGCTTAGATGACATGCAACTACATGAACTGGACTGGACCTTACAAACCTGAATGGAACTGGATTGATGAATGTGAGTGCCTGGTGACAGGGGAATCGAACGTTGCAGGGAGCTGCCATCCAGTAAGAAAGGAGGATTTGATGATTTACGGTAACAGCAGCAGTGTGGGTTGAATTGTCTCCCCCAAAATATCTGTTGAAATCTTAACCCCCAGTACCTGTGAATGGGGCCCTATTTGGAAACAGGGTCTTTGCAGATGTAATCAAGTTAAAATGAAGTCTTAATAGAATTAAGGTGGACCCTAATCCAATATGACTGGGGTCTTTATAAGAAGAGGAAAAATTGGACACAGAGAGACAGGAAGAAAGCGGGTGAAGACAGAGGCACAGATTGGAGAGATTCTGCCGCAAGCACAGGAAAAGCCAAGGACTGACAACGACCATCACAAGCTAGAAGGGGCGAGGAAGGTCTCTATCCAGTCTCAGAGGCAGCATAGCCCTGCTGATTTTGGACTTCAAATCAGTTTTGAACCCCGGCTGATTTTGGACCTTGATTTTGGACTTCAAGCCTCCAGAACTAGGAGAGAGCACGTTTCTATTGTTTCAAGCCACCCATTTTGTGGGATTTTGTGATAGCAGCCTTCAAAAATGAACACAGCAGTCAATAAGAGAGAAATTTTTTATATGTATACCACTAATAATGTGAGAAGGTTCATGAAACCAGCAAGACACGTTGGTACAGAATGACACCTTTGTCACTATAGTATTTTTAAAAACTACTTGATACTGTCTTCCTTACCTGGGCTAAATAGAGAACATTCTTCAGTTGCCTTGAAGTTTTTCCTAAAGCGGAAACTAGCTTAGTTTCTTAGTTCTAGCTTAGAGAGGGCATGATGCTTTTGCGATAGTTATTAAGCATTTTTAATTAGGACCACAGAACTTACTAAAGAGAAGGCATTAATTGCTTCCCCCTTTTAATATTATCTGAGGAAGGGTATCTTTAACTCTATTTCTTCTAGATCTTTCTCCCTCTTGCTTGTTTCTCTATATCCCTTTTTGCAAAAGAACTTTTTATTTTCATGGGCTTGAAACCCTTGTGTCCTTTTATTCTTATTGTGGAACTGTACATGAGGCAAAATGAAGAAGCTCCAACCGTTCTGGTTGCCCATGGTGGGCTTATTCCAGAACTCTTGGCTACCGTGGCAACGAGGCTTGGCCTTCAGCTGTTGTCCTCTCCAGCTAACTAGTAAATGTATTTGCATACCTGGATGGGTAGGGAGAGGTAGGTGAGAAGCTAATGTTTACAGGGAGTTTAGGGTATTCACAGAGTAGCTGTGCTACATGCTTTATTTTATTTGGAGTTTCTTGGTTAACCTCTTTCAGTATTTTGCAACTTGACTTCCACTTCTTACAGAACTTAAACTTTTTTTCCTAAACATTTAAAATCATATTTTAACACAATAGAACTTGGCGTTTTTAAGTTTACTATGATTTCCTCACATCTTTTTTTACTTTAGAGAATACTAAATGAAATTTTAGCAAATCGCATTTTGAGCTCCCTGTCAAATGCTAGTTTTTTTAAATGAAAGTGACATGACAAATTCTTATAGAATGACACCCCAAAGTTTTGGCTTAATTTTTTTTTTAATTTGGACATTCGATTTGTTTAAAAGTAGAATACCCATGTAATTATGGCACACTAATTCTATTGGGATATTTCTTCATGTTCTAAAGTCTATGTCATGGAAATATATTTGTCATTTTGAGGATGTTTGAGATACTTGTTACTATAGACACATTTTTAATTGGCCAGTATAAATACTTCTTGTTAAAACTTTTAATTCTTACAAAATTCAAGTTAATATTTAACACATGAAACAAAGTAAGAAATAAACCCTTAATGCCAAAATTCCACCATTAAGAAGTGCTTTTAAGTTTTCTGAACTTCATTTGAACCTTTATTTTCATTTAGGTGCCATTAAGGACTCTGAAAGGGGACTGACAGAAACATTGTCTGAAATTTGCCTCTAAAATGACTTTAACCTTTGAATGCATATTCCAGAGTAGCATTAGCAAGCAATAAAATGGGGAGAGAATTAGGAGAGAGAATGATTTCTGGAGCTCCTGTTCATGTCTGGTGTTTCTCTTCTGGCTGTATGAGTAATTGAGGTGTACAAAAACCTTGGGGACAGGATGAGTGGTGAGGTCAGTCACCAAGATGAAGAATACAAAGAAGGAAAATGTAAACTTTCTGCCCCACTTGCTTTTCCCTTTTCTCATTTTCCTCTGGGCTATTAATTCTGCCACCCAAGTCATGAACCTGTGAATGACTTTCGTGATACTTCCTTTTCTCCGTCTCTACTCTTAGCAGTATCCGAGTCTGATGTTTCCTCCCTTGTCCTTTCTCCTCTATGCCTTGGAATCCTTCACAAGGATAATTACAACAGGTTCCTCGCTGACGTTCCCCCCCAGCCCCTGCCAGACTTCTCTCCAATACGAATTTCATGCGGATATTAGAGATATCTCTCAAAACCACAAACATGACCATGTTACTTACATGCTTAAAAAACTTTAAAGGCTTTTCGATGCCTTTAGGATAAATCTTAATTCCTAGAGCTGGTCCTTATCTTCTGACCAAGCCTTATCTTTCACTGTGGGCCCCTTAAACTTTTACTCCTATCCAGGGTCACTGCATCTGGAGTGGTCGCTGGTATAACTTTAAGGGGGGTGCTGTTCACAGGGAGTCTGTGTTACTGACATTCCCTCTGCCTGAAGTGTCATTCTCTGCCTTGTCCTTCTTTTAAGATACATTTTTCCTGGATATCTCTAAGTATTTCCCTTCCCTGAGAACAGAGCCCTTCTTCCTCTTTGGCCTCCCTCTGCCCTGTATGTATTTCATATTTCTTTCACATTCCCTATAACTCTTCAATATTAAGTGTCCATATCTTTTTTTTTTTTTTTACTTTTTTTTTTTAACGTTTTTTTATTCTTATTTTTGAGACAGAGAGAGACAGAGCATGAACGGGGGAGGGTCAGAGAGAGAGGGAGACACAGAATCTGAAACAGGCTCCAGGCTCTGAGTGGTCAGCACAGAGCCCGATGCAGGGCTCAAACTCACAGACCGTGAGAACATGACCTGAGCCGAAGTCACCCGCTTAACCGACTGAGCCACCCAGGCGCCCCAAGTGTCCATATCTTCTACCTCCTTCTCGTCTACACCCCTGAGTAAGGAGTAAGCCTTTTGAAGACAGAATTTCTTTTATTTGTTTTTATATCCTTAGCACTAAGCACTTTGCCTAGCATATGGAGGTGCTTAATATCTGGAATAAGGGTACGAGTGAATGAACAAGTGAATAAATGCAACGCAATTAACTTTGGGTTGTTACGGGCAACACTGGGTTATCTCTTTACATTCTTTCTATGTGCATTTGGAGTGTGTTTCTTTCTGTATTTGCTTTGGTCCCATCCTAACAGTACCTGTCCCTCCTGATCGTTTTCTAGTTGCTTTCCCTAAAGCTTCTGTCTCTCACAGGATTTGGCTTTCTCCTGGAGCAAGTATTATCTGCCGTCACACGCTATCTGCTCCTTTGGATCATATTTTCCTTCCTTTGTGGGGACGACCGAAGGTTTACCGTGGCTGCGCTGCAATTGGCAGCTGTCAGAATCAAAACTCATTAATAAAAAAAAGGATAATGCTTCAAAGTACATTACATTACTCCTTCAAAGTCCTTTGTGAACATTATCTTATTAATCATCACAATAGCTCAGGGGAAGATAAACATTGGTGGTTATCTTACCTAGATCATATTTTGAAGGAACTTTTTTTTCTTGTTATTGTTTGATTATGCTATGAAATGTGGATGGTAATTTTCATATTGGCTATTTGGATATAATTTGATATGCTGATGTAAAAATTTCCCTGGATCGGTAACGTGGTTTTTATTTTTATTTTAGCTGTCTCACCCAGACTCTTGTCAAATTCTTTCCAGGGAGCTGAGCAAAGAATAACAAGCGAAAGCCTCAGATATTTCTGCTCAAGGACTGGGATTTTCGGGATAGTGTGAGACTCATTAATCCATCCTTGGTTCATGCTCTAGAAATTGAAAGCTGAATTATCTGCGCGCATAGTAGGTGCTCAAGTGATTGTCGAATGACTGAATGATGCACTCATTTACAATCTGGATGTTTAGATGAAAGGTTTATGTAGGAAATTAGTATGCCCGTCAGGAACTCCACTAGTAACTGGTATCGAATAGCTAAAAGAGTATTCTTTTAGGAAAGGGATTTTATTTAGAAAACTGGTTTAAAAAAATTCACTCAATAGTTCTGTCCCCGTCTCACCTCTAGTTTCCTGTATTTCCTTTTCTCATAACACTTTTCACACATTTGATAATATATTTGTTTACAACTTTCATTTCCCTTCTATGGCAGGGACCATATCTCCCTGTGTACCTGATTTATATGGCCAGTTGAGTTGACCGTTGAATTGAAAAAAGTTAACTAGAGAAACCCTCTCTGTAAAATGATTGAAAGGAGGAAAGGTTGAATTTCAAACTTCTAGGAAGGGATTGCCTAATAGTTGGGCACTGTATTCAAATTGGGCATCAGTTACGCTCAGTGCTCTTTGGTGACGAGTTTGAAATCTTTGAATAATTTGACAAATTGCACAGTCACTGGAAGATTTTTTTCCTTTAAGAAATGAGCAATGTCACAGATGATTTCGGCACTTTCTGCTTTCTAAGATGGAGTCTTATTTTGTACGAGTGTCGGGGGTGGGGGGGAATCGCCATCGGTGCAACCATACCCCTGTTACCTTTGGTGCTGCGAAAGTGTGTTGGGGTGAGACTTCATGAAATTTACCTCAAATTTCTTTCTAGTTCAGGAAAACATTTCTGACTTCATAGATTCTGTCAGCTGTGCCCACCCCATCAACATAGACTTAAAACACCAGGCTAACATCAGGCTACCATGCTAATCTGCCTTTTCTCCACACAACAGTTTTATGGCAATGGGTGTGGAGATGAGTGCAAGGGTGGAATATTTCTCTTGTCTTGTAGTTCTGTAGTTTTATTTATTTATTTTTTAGTAATGTCTACACCCAACATGGGGCTTGAACTCATGATATCAAGAGTCACAACCTCTTCTGAGCCAGTCAGCCGCCCCCTTCTTAATGGTACTACAGGTAGTGCTGGCCTCCAGGACAAAGAAGGGAGCTTTCTGAAAACCCCCTCAGTGTGAATATGCTCTGGAAAACTTTCTCCAACCCCCAGGGCATTGTGACCCATTTTTGAGAAATGCCTGAATAGAACATGCAGGCTTCTATATATACCACTTTTTAAGATTGGGAGGTAAAACATCTTTATATCTTTCTAAAATCTTGTTCATTCTTGCCTTTTTGTCTTTCAGTAAGAAAGTTGGTACTGACATCCCATTGAGGAAGCATAGCAAAGAAGATTAAAAGTGATTTTAGACTCCAGTTAATAATGTGTACCCTCCACAGTTCTGTGCTGTAGAGGAAAGAATCTTAGTCAATAGCCTCCCAGAAAAATAATACTTTAAAAGCAAAATTCAAATTATTAAAAAAAAAATTCTTGGTGCACCTAAGTGGCTCAGTTAGATGAGCATCTGGCTCTTGATTTCGGCTCAGGTCATGATCCCAGGGCTATGGGATGAGTCCATGCTGGGAGCATGGAGCCTGCTTTAAGATTCTCTCTCTCCCTCTGCCCTTCCCCCACTCATGCTCTCTTTCTCCCTAAAATTAAAAAAAAAAATTCTTCATAAATCCAGATTCCTCAGTTTCAGCTCTTAAGCTTTGTACTTAGTAGAGCTCATACTAGAATCGATTTCCTTGTTTTAACAAAGTACTATTGTTTTGATGAAGTGCCAGTGCCTCAATTGTCCATGTTTTGCACAGCAATTTTTTTTTTTTTAGTGTTTATTTGTTTTTGAGAGAGAGACAGAAAGAGTGTGAGCCAGGAAGGGGCAGAGAGAGAGGGAGACACAGAATCCGAAGCAGGCTCCCGGCTCTGAGTCGTCAGCACAGAGCCCAACAAGAGGCTCAAACTCACGAACCGTGAGATCATGACCTGAGCTGAAGTCGGACGCTTAACTGACTGAGCCACCCAGGCGCCCCTGCACAGCAATTTTAAAGTGGGTATTCAAAGCAAGTGTGACCATGATTGCTATCTTGAGCAGTCTGCTAAATCCTCAATGCTGAAACTTCTCTCAGGAAGCTTATTGCAGCTTTTGGGAGCTACAGGATTCTTCATGTAACTTGATATTCCACAGACTTTTTTCTAAAAGAGTGGAACCTATTCTGAAGGTAAACCTTATAGCTAGGTCATGGCTTGGGTGGAGGAGCCCAAGAAATTGACAATAAGCAAGTGGGCCAACCAGCCCCCAACTTCTTTTCAAGCATGTTGACTCCCCTGGTGATTTAGCTTTTCTTTGTCCTGAGCTCTGTCATCTGGTGATCAGGAAATCAAATGTTTTCTAGAACTCTTGAATCTCTTCCTTGCAAACCAAGCAGTCACAGTTTGAAAGCTACTACAGCAAAGTTCTAGCTAGAACTTTGCAGTTGGAAGACTGAGAAGAATTTCCAAACTGTTTACCTTTCTGTTCCTTCTAAAAGTTACAAATACCCTCTAAACTAGAGGAATAATTGGACGGCGAAGCTTGGAAGATTGATATTAGAGTTGGCAAGTTTGAGGTTGTAATATCCATGACTTATTTTGGAGAAGGAAAGCTTATAACTGGATGGCCATTCTGTTCCAGTCTTCAAGATAAATTTAATTTGATCTACAGGAGTCAATCCCTAACCTTTTGAGTTGCCAAGTGGAGGCAGGGGAAATTGATGGGGTTCATTTTTTTCAAGCATCAACTATAAGACCCAATTGAAAGACTAACAGACATCTCTTTCATGTCTTGGTTTCCTCCTCCCTGCCCCTACTGCCATTTTCCTCTCCCACACCGATAGTTCCAGCTCTGATATAGATAGAGCAGTTACTTACCTTCTTAGAGTTCAATATTCTATTCTGTAACATAAGCAGACATTGCCTAAAATGATCAATATGGCCTCTTTAGTTGCTAACAATTGATAATTACGTGGGGTCTGGTCCCCCATGACCACACAGCCATGTCAGCAGTGCCCTACACAAGTCCGCAGGTCTCCATTCTCTTGGATTCCCATGTACCTGACCCTGGAGTTGTGCAACACAGTGGTCCCATGTGGGGTGGTTTGAAAGGTGTGACCAAGTTTCACCTCAGCCTTAAAAAATCCTTTCTTTCCAGATGCTTTGAAATGTTGCCACTGGAGACCCAAGTTTAAATATTATTCTCTCCAGTATGATTCTTGGACAGATAACACATTAAATCATTAACAAGTTATGTGAATTGTTTTTATTTCCTCCATCACAGGAAGACCCTAGAGAAGTTTGAGAACTCTGGGTAGATGGGACGGGGGTTGGGGGGAAAACTTCCTTTTACCTCTTATGTTCCATGGCCAGGTCTAAGCATTGGGCTGACCTAAAACAGATTAACAGGGGGAAAATATACACATTTTATTTAATATTTTTGTGTACACATAAGAGTCTCCGAAGGAAAATGAAGACCCAAAGAAGCCATTAGGCCCTGAAGCTTATATACCTTTTTGAGCAAAGAACGATAAACCGTGGGGATGTGACAAGACAATGGGGTTTGGGCTCAGGTCAATAGATTGTGGGATAGAGACTAGGAAACATACGGGGGAAACTAATGGATGATAGGGGTTATTTTAGTAGGTCTGTTTGTACGAGGCCTCGTTGGCATGGACTCCTTGCCTTCAGTGATAAGAACGTTCTTCTTTTCCTGGCACAGGAAGGGCACCTTTCCCATGGGAAATCTGCTTACCTGCTCTTAAGTAGGAAGGGAAAGTTCAGAAAGCCCTTCCCTCATTTGCTGTTTCTCAAGTACCTTCAGCTCAAAAGAATTAGTATGTCAAAGTGGCATTTTGCAGAGGTGCGCTCTGAACCCCTTCACGGGAGACATGGTAATGGTGAGGAAGAGGGCAGGTAAATGAAGGTTTTTGAGCCAGAAGTAACTAAATTCAAATCTTGGATCCATTGATAAGTTGTGTGACCATGGGTCATTAATTAATTAATTAGGGCATTGTAAGCCTCAGTTTCCAAATCTGTAAGACTGTGCTATATTCCCTTGGAGAATTGTTGTGTAGACTTACCTGTATACTGCATGAAGCACCTTATATAGTTGGCGCTCACTACATAGGGCGATTACTTATTACTTCGCAGTTTCCCCTGAAGCGAGATCTGCTTTTCGACATTTCGATCATCCAGCGGAAAACAAAAGTCAAACAGAAGTCTTGATTTTCAAGGGAAAAACAGGCACACCTTCCCACTTGCGGAACAACTTTTTTATTTCATAATCCTCTGTGCCTGTGGCACAGTCGGACCGGGATGCCAAGAAGTACTTGTTCTCTGATTTTCCTCACACATCCTCCGGTACCTCTGAGTTGTTTGGCACGTGTTTTGAAATGCGAAAATGGGATGGTGCTCTCTAAACGGTGAAATCATTATGTTAAAAGCTCATTTTATTTTCTTCCATTTGAATATCAACTATAATGCTGGAGATATTGTTTTTTTTTTTTTTTTTAGACAGTGGGTTTTTTCTCTCTCTTTTTTATCTGTCTTCCATTAGAGAAGTAGTTTTTGATTGCTTATACCATTTGTTTTGTGGAAATAAGAGTCTATTGTTCTATCAGAAAAAAAAACACACTGTAATAATCATTTAGAATGAGAAGGAAGGGAAGTATTTTGGAAAAAAATAATTCCTTCCCCATATTTCTCTTAAGTTGTATATCTTGGAACTAGTTTTCCGTTGTAAGGACGTTCTCTCTTGTTTACGGAAAAAAAAAAATCTCTAAGAAGACAAAACCCATAGGATTTGTCCATTTTCCTAACTAATTTTCAGGCACAATGCAAAGCTGCCATTAAGAATCTCTGTTCTTTGTCCAGTCCAATTTAAAAATATTTCTTTAGAGATTACAAAAGATTTCAAAAACATGTTAAAGGACTCTTCTTAAAAAGTTGACTCCCCTTGGGAACTTGGAAATCAGAATTTTAAACTGTTCTTCCTAGCCGCCTCTGAAATTTAATCTTGAATAGCATTACATTACCTTCCTCACAGTGGTTGCCCTGATCTCGCTTTTAGACAGCGCGAGCACGGAGATGGGAGGCGACCAAGCGGTGTACCCCACTTGGAGGTTCTATTCCCATTTTCTTCTTTAAATCTCAGTTCACCTTGTAGATTGTACAAGTAGAGTCTTTTTATGGACATTAGTTCCTTTTCTCTATCTAGAAATATTTGCACCAAGGCATGTTTGTTAACAATTTTTCTTTGCCTATCCTTAGGTGTGTTAGTGTTTTCCCTTAGCAAACAGATCGTAAATTCCGTGAAGCTAGGGGACCCTGTATAATTCTGGAATTCCCTACGGTGCTTAGTTCAGTTCCGTGTAGCTGGCCCATAAATACTGTACTTATCCATTTATTGGTTGATTATCTGTTGGTCAATCTGTAATCCAGTAGAAAATTAGAAAGAGGCTTGGGGCTCTCTCTTTACGTTCAATTCGGCCAACGGGAAAGAATTTCGAGAGCAAAATACCCACTTATTTCTCTGGCCTCATGACACACCCCTTCCCTCCTGATTCGGTTTGAGCTGTAAAAGACAAACCAAGACAGCAGCGCTCAGTTCAGCCTTATGCTTTGAATGATGGAGAGATGGGGCAGGTTCTCAGAACGTTTTGTGTTAGATCTGCCAGGTGTAGTTTCGTGACACCCTCAGAGGGTAAGGCAGACAAACACAGCTTTTGGTTGACTTACAGAGACACTTCCTCCGCTCAGGAGAGATAATGAAGAATTGGCTGCACTTCTATTTCACAGTGTTTTGTGGGACTCTTCTTGAAGGAGCGATGTGATCACACAGACTTATCAACGTTAGTTTGTGGGAGAGCGTTAGCCTTCGTCCGCTTCAGCTATTCCATCTTATTCCAGAGAGGCTCAGAGAGGCTCTCTGAGCGGCCAGAGGCATCACCAGGATGAGATTCTTTATCTAGTTCCCCTTCTACCTTGCTTCACCACTTCTCTTTGATAAATAAAGGGATTATCCCAGGTTCAGAGACAAGCTTAATCTTTTTCTTTTCTGATCTACCTTGCTTACTAATAAAATGGAGATACCACAGTAATGAAAATGTTTGCAATTTCCACCTGTAACTCATGGACGTTAATGTTGAGAGTTACATCAAAATGTGAGGCACTGGGGGCGCCTGGGCGGCTCAGTTGGTTAAAGTGTCCAACTTTGGCTCAGGTCATGATCTCACGGTTCATGGGTTCGAGCCCTGCTTCTGTCTCTGTGCTGACAGCTCAGAGCCTGGAGCCTGCTTCGGATTCTGTGTCTCCCTCTCTCTCTGCCCCTCCCCTGCTTGCACTCTGTCTCTTTCTCAAAAATAAATAAGCATTAAAAAAACAATTTAAAAAACGTGAGGCACTGTAAGCTACTTAGAAATTTACCATATAAGGTGTAGTTTTGAAGTTAAATTAAAAAAAAAAAAAAAAGGATAATCGTGGAGCAAGGCCAAAGAGTAAATATCTACCATTGTTTTCCCAGTCACTTCATGCTAATACATTTAAGTTTGTATAACAATGAATACAGGATTTTTAGATGTATAAAAAGTAGCTCTTAGGCATCTTGGTGGCTCAGTCGGTTGAGCGTCTGACTCTTGATTAGGCTCAGGTTGCGATCTCACAGTGTGTGAGTTTGAGCCCCAGCGCAGAGCCTACTTCCATTCTTTGTCTCTCTCTCTCTCTCTCTCTCTCTGCCCCTCCTGCATGTGCTCGCTCTCTCTCTCTATCTCAAAATAAATGGATAAACTTCCAAAAAAAAAAAAGTAGTTCTGCTGGAACCAAATAGCACAGGCTTGTTATTGTTCCCATCACCACAGTTTAAAAGGTGTGGCAGGAGAAAGCTAACAGAGAATCTCAGATAAAACACAATATTGATATTTGGCATGCTCACATGAATTTCCACCCAAAGATACCAACCCCCTTTACCCACACTAATTATGCCTCCTCACTAGGCCAGCCTGTGGCACAGCCGGGAAGTTGGCAGAGGTTGACTTTGGCTCATTCTCCTGCCGTATGTACCCCCTTTCTTTTTTTGTGTGTGTGCTGCTCTCCCTGTCCCTTAAAGGTGGTTCCTCAAAAGGCTTAACAACCACCTGCAATAGTGCACTTGCCATCAATCGTTAAGAAAATAGATTTCATAGGGGCGCTTAGGTGGCTCAGTCAGTTGGGCATCCAACTTCAGCTCAGGTCGCGATCTCGAGGTCCTTGAGTTCGATCCCCGCGTCGGGCTCTGGGCTGATGGCTCAGAGCCTGGAGCCTGCTTCCGATTCTGTGTCTCCCTCTCTCTCTCTGCCCCTCCCCCCTTCATGTTCTGTCTCTCTCTGTCTCAAAAATAAATAAACGTTAAAAAAAATTAAAAAAAAAAAACAAAATAGATTTCATAGGCTTTGGCTGATCTACTGAGTCAGAGTATCTGTGAGTGGAGTCCAGGGATCTGCATTTTTGACCACACCCCCCAACACCACCCCCAGGATCTTCTGCACACTGAACTCTGACAACTACTGAGCTAATAACCTCTCCAGACTCCCAGAGGTTTATGTTGCTTTGCTGACAAACCTGCTCTTCTGAACTGTAGGTCACAGGTGTGATTTAATGGGAGTGCCACCAATGATACTGCAAATGCTTTTCTTTGTTTTAGGACAGAGGGAAACCAATCTCCTTGTGGAATACTGGGCATTTGGAGTTGAGTGAGGGAAGCGATTTTTAAAATCTTTAAATCTTTAAAATTTTAATTTATTTTTAATATTTCGTCCTTTATTTTTATCTTGCACAGAGACGTTTATTGCTAAGGACGCTAGGTCAGTAGAATAGGCTTGGTGTTAGAAATCAGAGAGTCTTGGGTTTAAATCTTGACTCCATCACTTATTAATTGGGTGATCTAACCAATTTACCTAACTGTTCTTAACTTCACTTTCCTCATTTGTAGATTGGAGATAATAATTATACACACACACACACACACACACACATATATATATATGTATCTATATATGTATATATCTATCTATATGTATCTCGTATATATAGATAGATACTATTCTAGGAAGTAAGTGAGAGGGGCATCTGGGGTGGCTCAGTCAGTTGAGCATCTGACTTTGGCTCTGGTCATGATCTCATGCTTCATGAGTGTGAGCCCTGCATCGGGCTCTCTGCTGTCAGCATGGAGTCCACTTCGGATCCTCTGTCCCCCTCTCTCTGCCCCTCCCCCCCCTCAAACATAAATAAACACTAAAAAAAAAAAAAAAAAAAAAAAAAAAGAAGAAGAAGAAGAAGTAAATGAAATGGCTGTGTTTAGAGGCTTGCCTAGGATACATTAGATGCCCCAAACATATTCTATGCCTTATACTAATTGGTTGTGATGGGAGGTAAAGTGGTAATAAAGACACAACTTCTTTCTACCAAAGAGCGTAAGTGAAATCAAGGAGAAAGATCCATAAATTGTTTCTATAGGATGTAAGTGTTAAAGCAACATTCATTCATTTGACAAGTATTAAGTTTTTACTACATGTATTTACAGGTGTCTTCCAAGTTAGGCATAGACAGTGTAGTTAGGCATAAATACGTCAAAGAAGCTTCCTCATGGAGACTATGTGAGGGGTGGAGGACAGAATATAAACTAGTGCACATATAATTAAATGGATGACTTCAAATATTGAGAAGTGCTGTGAGAGGAGAAGAGCAGGGTCATGTTAGAGAGGTGTATTGGTTTTGTAGGGTCGCTGTAACAAATTATCACAAACTGGGAGGCTTAAAAACAGCACAAATGTATTCTCTCACAGTTTTAGGGGCCAGAAATCGAAAATCAAGGTTTCCGGGAGGTTCTGAGGGACATTTTGATTCATGCTTTTCTTCTAGCTTCTGCTAGTTGCTGGCAATCCTTGGCATTCTTTGGCTTATAGGAGCATAACTACCTTTTCTGCCCCCATTTTCCCATTGCCTTTTTCTCTCTGTGTCTGTGTGTCTTCTCTTCTTATCAGTACACCTGCCATTGGATTTAGGGACCACTCTAAATCTAAGATGATCTCATCTCAGGATGCTTAACTTAATTACATTTGCAAACACTTTTTTTCCGAAATAAGGTCAACTTCACAGACTTGGACATAATTTGGGGGGTACAATGATTCACTCCACTGCAAGAGGGGGTGTGGCTGGATAAGAGGTGGGTGGGCTACCTTAGGTAGGATGGTTGGAGAAAGGCTTTCTGAGGAGGAGATACTGAGCTGAGCCTTGGATCATGGGAAGGAATCAGCCATTCAAAGAGTTCCAGTAAGAGGGAATAACATGTGTGAAGGTCCTGTGGTAGAAATGAATGTGGCAGGCTCAAGGAAAGAAAGGAAGGCCAGTGTGGATGGAGTAATCAGAGTGAAGGAGAGACAGGTAAAGATATGGGATGAGATAAGAGAGGTAAGAGAGGGGCAGATCAGACAGGGTCTTAGAGTCAATAATTTTGTGCTTGGTTTTATTATTATTGCACTAGAAAGGCAAAGGAGAAGCTTTATTGGAGAGATACAGTAGGGGGACATGCAATTCAAGTGCTCAGGGGAGAAGTCTAGACCAGATATATGCTTGCTAGTCATCCAAATATAGACGGTATTTTATGCAGTGGAACAGGATGTGGTCACTTAAGGAAAGAATGGCAAAAAAGAGGGACAGAGTCTTGGGTCACTTTAGCATTTACAGTTCAGGAAGAGGATTGAGCAAAAGAGAGTAGGAAGGAGTGGGCCGTGGATGAGAGGTAAAAAAGAATTCTCTGGTGGTGAGGAGGCCAACCGAAGACAAGTTTTGAGAGAGAAACTGGTCAACTGTGTTGAATAGTGGAGAGAGGTGAGTAAAGTGACAATACAACACCAACCTGGCAGAATGCACATCAGTGATGTCTTGCAAACAGTGGCTTTAGTGGAGTGATGGAGTTGAAAGTTCAACTGATGTGCGTGAAGAGAAAAGTGGGACATGGGGAAATGGAGACAGTAAGTTTAAGGTAGAAACTTTTAAGACTTTTTTTTTTTAATTTTTTTTTAACATTTATTTATTTTTGAGACAGAGAGAGACAGAGCATGAACAGGGGAGGGTCAGAGAGAGGGAGACACAGAATCTGAAACAGGCTCCAGGCTCTGAGTTGTCAGCACAGAGCCCGACGCGGGGCTCGAACCCACGGACCGTGAGATCATGACCTGAGCCGAAGTCGGCTGCTTAACCGACTGAGCCACCCAGGCGCCCCAAGACTTTTTTTTTTAAGAATAGGAATATTTGGGGGCGCCTGAGTGGCTCTGTGGGTGAAGTGTCTGACTTCGATTCAGGTATGATCTCGTGGTCTGTGAGTTCAAGCCCTGCATCCGGCTCTGTGCTGACAGCTGGAGCCTGGAGCCGGCTTCGGATTCTGTGTCTCCCCGTCTCTCTGCCCCTCCCCTGCTCACCCTCTGTCTCTGTCTTTCAATAATAAATAAACGTTTTAAAAAAATAAAGAATAGGAAGGTTTGACAGATTCCCTTTTTAAAAAAGTTTTTATTTATTTATTTTGAGAGAGAGAGAGAGAGAGAGAGTGCATGTGCACAAGTGTGCGAGTGGGAGAGGGGCAGAGAGAAAGGGAGAGAATCCCAGGCAGGCTCCACACTTCGCGTCACGCTAAGCCCTGACGCAGGGCTCAAACTCAGGAACCTGAGCTGAAATCAAGAGTCAGACACTGAACTGACTGAACCACCCAGGTGCCCCTTAAGATTTTTGTTACAAAAAGTAAACGTGTAATTTGCCATCCAAACCTGGACAGTTTTGAGACTGAAGTGCAGTGTGTGTGGGGGGGGTATGTTAAGAATAAATCAAATTATGTAATGAAAAACAATCAGATTGTCAAAGCGTAATTTATATACTGTATAATTTATCCTTTCAGGCACACAGTTTGATGAATGAAATTACATAACTTTTGAAATAATTACTTGGTAGCAAATTGGCTTTAGCAAACCTGGTGGATTTGTAAAAGTTTCTTTCAAGAGCCATTAAAAAAAAATTCTCTCAGGGCGCCTGGGTGGCTCAGTCGGTTAAGCGTCCGACTTCAGCTCAGGTCATGATCTCGCGGTCCGAGAGTTCGAGCCCCGCGTCGGGCTCTGTGCTGACAGCTCAGAGCCTGGAGCCTGTTTCAGATTCTGTGTTTCCCTCTCTCTCTGCCCCTCCCCCGTTCATGCTCTGTCTCTCTCTATCTCAAAAATAAATAAACGTTAAAAAAAAATTAAAAAAAAATTCTCTCTAAAAATAAATATGTGTAACAAAAAATTTTATCCTCACTATATTGATTTTCTGAACAATAAAAACAACATAAGCAAGATAATTATTCTTGGCATATGTTCACAAAATTGGAAGGAGTCCTTTACTGTATTTCTCTCCATTATTTTTCTAAAGAACGTGCTTTTTCCAATGTATTCTTACTGTCTGGAGTTTTTTCATAAAACTGCCTGCAATCTTTTTCAGTGTTGAATTTTATGATTTAAAATTTGAAATTGTGACACTTTATTTATTCTTCTTTCTAAAACAGTATATTTAAAATGAAGACTATTCTCTCTCTTCTAACACTGGGATATCTGGTAAGCTTAGAGCAGATCCTGTTAATTGAGGACAGCCTCACTTCTCATTTGTTCTTTTTGAGAAGGGAGAGTAGACTGCTTAACTATTTGAGCTTTTTTTTTTTTTTTACACTTATTGTCTTTTTTCCTCCACGCAAATTATCTTTCTTCTCTACTATTTTTGTAAGACAAAGCCCTCTCATACACTCATCTTCATTTATGCTTATTTTGATTATTATACAGATGTTGATGCCATAAAATTATAGTCTCTCTCAATTTCTTTTTACTTCCGTATAAAACATGAATTTTTTTCAATAACAAAAAAGAGCTCTATCAAAATATTCTCCCCACAAGTGAAGAAATTCTAAAACACAATTGCAGATTCATGCAATCAAATCTTGGATGAAGACTGAGCTCTTATCACTGAATATATTCAGTTCCTGTTTGCTGTTGTAAGGGTCAGTTTCAGTGCCTTCATATCTGTAAGCTTTGGTTCCAATCGCTGCAATTTGTGAAAGCTCAAAATTTGAAGGTTTTTTTTAATGCCCCATGTATTGACTGCTTTGATTAAAGACTTCCAGCTGATGCTAAACAAAATACAACCCAAATTCTGAAGCCTTGTTTACAGAAAGCACATTACCATTGCAGGACACTTTGGTTGATTTGCAAAGTAGAATTTCAAAAGACACGCTTGGGGCACCTGGGTGGCTCAGTCTTCTAAGCATGCAACTCTTGATTTTGGCTCAGATCATAATCTCATGGTTCATGGGATTGAGTCCTGCATCGGGCTCTGGGCTGACTGCATGGAACCTGCTTGGGATTCTCTCTCCCTGTCTCTCTGCCCCTCCCTCACTCATGCTCTCTGTCCCTCTCTTGAAATAAACATTAAAAAAAAGAGATACTTATGAACTCCAATTGTTGTCAGGCATTAAAGTGAAGAAGAATTTACTGCTCTGCTGAAATAATTTGTATATTCAATATTTAGTAGTTAGTTCAGTTACTTTGTGTAAATATAAAAATAATATTTCTATTATGATCAGCAGATGACCACAGGCTTTTGCATGCAGTTTTGAAGGATGGGAGCACCAGAATCAATTCCTAGAACATATCTGCTCCAAAGTTACCCAAATTAATTATCCCCATCTGCTGCTGTCTGAGCATCTTTGTTTTACCAGCCCACGTTGCCCCTGAAGCAAGGTGGTAGTTACATTGTATCACAAAAGGGTCAGGGCAAAGGGGATGATTTACCAGGCTGTCTTTGAGATTTAACCAAGTGTTAAAGTGAAATTGTCGGCTGTGCCTGTGGTTCACATACAATAACTGTAACCAAGGCAGATATTTAAAGTATGAAGCGAGGGCTCTCTCACACCCCTTCCAACGTATTTTGAAGCAACTATTAGTAATACTGCCTCATTTTAAAAAATGAAAAAGTCCGGAACAAATGGTAAACCGGACAGTATACCAGGACAGCAGGTGTAAAATAGATGTGTTCTGGGGAAACTGGTACAAATGGTCACCTTATTTATGATACAGAACAGAGAAATGAGGCTATAGTTGGAGGGAGATACGAGGTCAAAAGAGTGTGTTTGTTGCTTGTTTTTAAGATGGGAGAGACTAAGAAATGCTCTCAGTGTTACAGCATTTGGGGTAAAGGTGCATGATGCAGACTAGAACCATCAAAAAGAACTTTTCTTTTTGGTTAGGAGACCATCCTTGGAGTAGTTTTGACTAGAATAATATCAAGGAAGGGTTGGGGATGGGTCATCACAACGGAGGGACCTGCATAGTAAAGACAGGTTAAATGAAGCGAAACCCAAAAATAGAAGCAAATTTCTTAGGAGAATGTATATATATAGGAGCAGAGAAATGGATCAAGAGAAGAATCCTAAAAAAAGGTGAAAAAAAGAGTCAGCTAGACAGAGGTCAGAAGAGCACAAGGTCATGAAGCCAAAAGAGGAATTTTGGTTTTTTTTGTTTTTTGTTTTTTTAAAATTTTTTTTAAATGTTTATTTTATTTATTTTTGAGACAGAGAGAGACAGAGCATGAATGGAGGAGGGTCAGAGAGAGAGGGAGACACAGAATCTGAAACAGGCTCCAGGCTCTGAGCTGTCAGCACAGAGCCCCACGCGGGGCTTGAACTCCCAGACTGTGAGATCATGACCTGAGCCGAAGTCGGACGCTCAACCGACTGAGCCACCCAGGCGCCCCCCAAAAGAGGAATTTTGAATGTGAAGGAATGACCCGCAGAATCAAGTGCAACAGAAGCCCCGGAATGTTAGAGGTGATCATTGAGAGGTCACCTGGCAACTTCCAGGGCAGTGTGGTGGGGGTGAGAGCAGCAGTGATGGAGGTCACTGTGAGGCTGGCTGGCTGCACCCTTGCCTGCAGTGAGCAGAACACTATCTAAAAGTACAAAAGTGCAGGCTTCAAGCTTTCCATCAGAACGGGCATGTGATTCCCTGGATGGTGCCATTGGTCTGCGTTTATGTTGAGGGAAGGGATTAAATAGAATTGGACAGGTTTGAGAAAAAGGAGATGAGATGTCAATAGAGGATACCCCCAGGGAACCCCATCTGGATTTTGTCAACCAGAAAGGATGACAAGGGCAGATGAGGAGGGGCTCTTTTTGGACTTGATGAACAAATTACATTCTGCAGTGATAAGTTTATTTAATTGTTTACTTACATATTGTCCCTGTCACCAATTAGAGAAAAAAAATCCATGAGGACAGGCACTATTGCTTTCTTTTTTTCTTTTCTTTTTAAAAATTTTATTTGAGAGAGAGAGAGAGCGAGCGCTTGAGCCAAGTAGAAGGGCAGAGGGAGAAAGAGAGAAAATCCATGCTGGGAGTGGAGCCTGATGCAGGGCTCAATCCCATGACCCTGGGATCATGACCTGAATAATCAAGAGTAAATGCTCAACCAACTGAGCCACCCAGGAGCCCCAGGACAGGTACTGTTTCAGCAGCTTGCCTGTGACAATCACACAGCTGGTTTGTAGTAGTGATCTGGTCTGAACCCAGCTTGGTCGGCTTCCAAAGTCCATGTTTACGTTCTTACATAGGTGCTCTGTGGATTCGTGGTTTTCAGTTATGTCTGGACATTCTGATGTTTCTTCCTCTCTCTTTTTTTAATTTCAAAAAGTATTTTTTATTTATTTTTAGAGAGAAAGAGAGAGCGTGTGAGCAGGAGCTGGGGAGGGGCAAAGAAAGAGGGAGAGAGAGAATCCCAAGCAGGCTCTGCACTTTCAGTGTGGAGCCCGATGTAGGCTTGAACCCACGAACCGTGAGACTATGACCTGGTCTGAAATCAAGAGTCGGCCGCTTAACCGACTGAGCCATGCTGGCGCCCCTGATGTTTCTTTCGATTGTCACTTTGAAGTGCTTTTTGCGTGACTGACATTGGCCGCAATGCCCAGTAGAATGTGAACTCCAAGAGGGTAGGCAGTTACTTTTTATTCCCTGCAATGTTTTGCTCCCTGCAATGTTTTCCTAGCACCTGGGTCATGGTATGTGCTTAGCAACTATTTGTCGAATTGATGGAAGAATGAAAAAATACTTCCAGGAGTGCTTTTTTTCTGGTAGGTCTTTGAGGTCTGTGAACATCCACGCTTCTCGGTGGGGTGGGGAGAGTACCAGTTTCAGCTCTTGCCGCCAACTGAATAAATGATGGCTATCAGGGGAGGTGGAAGAGAACAATTTGGGGAGAGGGCCTGAGGAAGCCAAGTACATGGATGGGGATGATTTGGTGGAGTTTACCGGCTCTGCAGTTTGGCTGAGGCTTGACACAGACGCCTGTCTGTGGTTTGTCGATAACCCTGCCACTGAGCTTGAAGCTAAGGGTGTTTGAAAATGGTTGGCTGGTCCTGATCTCTTATTCAACGTATGAGAACAGAAATCTTTCCCTAAAGTTACCTAACTGGCTTCGAGTGGTGAGGATTATGAGCAAAACAATATTTCAAGTGATGGCGATAAGTATGTGGAAACCTACTATGTATTTAGATCAGCACAAGACAATTTAATATTTACAATGATTCTTTTATTCATTCAATAAATATGTATTTGACACCTCCTCTGGGCCAAACATTAACAAACATTATGTTACTGTATATAGGTTATAGAGAATGCGAGAGCCACTGCTGACTTTCAAACATACTAACTAGGAACTAATCACTGTTAGTATGTGCAGATTATTTAAAGCTAGTCTGAATTAATTTTGAATGCAATCCATATTTGCTATCCTTGTTCCCTGCCTGACAGACTATTATATTAGCGCATGGACCCACTTGGGCCCCTAGAGTTGATATAAAGATTATTTTATTTCAAGATTTTAAGTAATCTCTATACCCCATGTGGGGCTCAAACTCACAACCCAAGATCAAGAGTCTCACCCTTTACCGAATGAGTCTGCCAGGCACCCTGGCATAAAGATGATTTTAATGTGAAAATATTTGATCTACAGAAGCTGCAAATAGAAATCTTACCAGAACTTTCCCTGATCTAACTGAAGCAGAGCCTCCTGAAAGCACACCTGTCATTAACCTCCCTCAGAGGAGTTTCCTGAAAATTCAGTGTCATGGAAACAAACTGACCATTCCCATAAGCAGCAAAAACCCCAGTAGGACTTTCCATACTCTCTTACTTAAAGCCCTAAAATGGCTCCCTTTCGTTAACGTGATATAGATAAACCTTACTCATTGCTAACAACTCCCATGTGCAAGTGTAAACAAACCTTATCTTTTCTCCTTTTATTCTGTCAGTTAATTTGCAGGTCCCCAATCACTAGACCCGTTGGTAGAGAGAGAATTTTCCCTCCCAACATTAGCATATTATTGCCTAGCAATTCACAGTTTAACAGTAGGATTTTTAACGATGCAGTACAGTAAATCCAAGTTATGCTTAACATTTATTACTTTCACCAGTGCTTATAGACAAAAACACATCCGGGGACATAGTGTTTAACACTGTGTGTATTTGAATACTGACTGCTCCGTTGCTAGCTGTGTGACCTTGAACAAACAAATTATTCTCTCTGTGCCTCAGTTTTCTTACCCATAAAATGGGAGTAAAAATAGTACCTCAAGGGGTGGCTTTGAGGATAAAGTGCACTAACAAATGTAAAGCTCTTAGAATAGGGAAGGTGTATAGTTAGGGCTCAATTAGATAGTTTTATTCCAAGGTCTCCACAGGGGTGGTGGGGGTCTCGGCCACATCTCTTGCTGATATTCTCAACAGCAGCTATCCACTGTTTCCTTACTTTGTTTCTTGACCTAAGGGAGTATTTTTGAATTAATGTCAGTGTTGACATAGAATGTTCTTTTTTTTTTTTTTTCCAGAACACTAGTATTTACTTTTCTATAATGTTTTTAATGAAAAATTTTGTTTAATTAATTAATTAATTAATTCATTCATTCATTTATTTTGAGAGAGAGAGAGAGAGAACACAGGTGGGGAAGGGACAGAGAAAGGGAGGGAGAGAGAATCTCCATCAGGCTCCACACTGTCAGCGAGGAGACCAACGCAGGGCTCAAACTCACAAACCTGATCAAGACCTGAGCCGAAGTTGGACACTCAACTGACTGAGCCACCCACATGTCCCTATATAATGTTTTTTTTTTTTTTTATTTTTAAAACTAGCTTATGGTTTCTGAATATCTTGGGCTCATTACAGAAACTTGCAAAGTTTTGAGCCTTCAAAACCAATGGAAATGTCAGTATACTTTGTTTTTTTTAAATTTTTTTTTTTTAACCTTTATTTATTTTTGAGACAGAGAGAGACAGAGCATGAACGGGGGAGAGGCAGAGAGAGAGGGAGACACAGAACCGGAAGCAGGCTCCAGGCTCTGAGCCATCAGCCCAGAGATCGACGTGGGGCTCGAACTCACGAACTAGGAGATCGTGACCTGAGCTGAAGTCGGACGCTTAACCGACTGAGCCACCCAGGCACCCCTAGTATACTTTGAAAGGTCTATTAGGAATGCAAACGTGAAGCCACCAGTACTGTAAATAATTACAATAAAGAAAGTAATTACACCCACTAACTGGTACTTTGCAGGCCATTCGGGTTTCCAGAACTTGGCTGTGATGAGTTAGAAACAAAAGGAGAGGAAGAATAATCTGTTTCTAAGTGTATAGAATTTTGCTAATCTTGTTTATCTGAAGTCAGGGTCAATACTCCTACAGTTTAAATAGCAGTAATAATGATTATCATTTATTGACACTTACCAAATGTCAGGTTCCCGGCTAATCTTTTCATAAACATTATCTCATATGACCTTTAATGAAATCCAGTACGATAGGTATTATTATTTCTGATCAATAAATGAGGACACTGAGCATTGTAAGGTTTAAATAACATGTCTAAATTCACACGTGTAAGAAGTGGTGGGTGTTCTGGGGCGCCTGGGTGGCTCAGTCGGTTAAGCGTCCGACTTCGGCTCAGGTCACAATCTCGCGGTCTGTGAGTTCGAGCCCTGCGTCAGGCTCTGGGCTGATGGCTCAGAGTCTGGAGCCTGTTTCCGATTCTGTGTCTCCCTCTCTCTCTGCCCCTCCCCCGTTCATGCTCTGTCTCTCTCTGTCTCAAAAATAAATAAACGTTAAAAAAATTTTTTTTTAAAAAAAAGAAGTGGTGGGTGTTCTATTTGAAGCCACTTAGGAGTATCTAATTCTATACCCAGATTACTTTTTTTTTAAAGATTATTTATTTATTTTGGGAGAGAGAGGGAGAGGGAGAATCTGAAGCAGGCTCTGCCCTGTGAGTGCAGAGCCTGATGCAGGGCTCGAACTCATGAACTGTGAGATAGTGACCTGAGCCGAAATCAAGAGTCAGATGCTTAGCCGACTGAGCCACCCAGGAGCGCCAGTAAAGCCAGACTTCTTGGGGCGCCTGAGTGGCTCAGTCGGTTAAGCATCTGACTCTCGATTTCGGCTCAGGTCACGATCTCACGGTTCATGAGTTTGAGCCTCACGTGGGGCTCTGCACTGACGGTGTGGAACCTGCTTCGGATTCTCTCTCTCCTTCTCTCTCTGCCCATCCCCTGTGTGGGCTCTTTCTTTCTCTCTCTCTTTCAAAAGTAAATAAATGAACATTGAACAAAAACTGAAAAACTTAAAAGCCAGACTTCTTAACCACCTCACTGAACAGCTCACATGGTCTTGGTATTCGTTCCGCCCTTGGACAGCTTCTGTAGTTTGCGGAGGAACTACACGTGGGAGTCATATTTTATGCAACACAAATCTCAGAAGTGGGCATAAGTGCATATCCATGTATGCAATGTAAACATACATTAACAACACAAAGAGTTTTACTAAAAAATACTTCTGTGAATGCAAAAGACATTAATTTCTCTTCCTTGTTCTCATTTCCTTCCTCCTCTTTACCCTTCCTCTTCCAGCTCCTCCTCTTCCTTCTGCACAAAAGACTAGAGGCACATGAAGACAGAATATGACCCTGGTTGCAGAGGTTGACCTGATCATACGGAAAGGATTAACTTCTGACCCCGGAGATGCTTTCAGTTGCCCTCATGTTCTCATGCTTTGCTTTATTAACCTTTATACTTACCATGCCTCTTTCCTCTAAAGATCTCAAAGGCTCTGAAACTCATGTTATTTTCACAGAGATGTGACTCAAATATATGCAGATTTAAATTGAAATCTTAAAGAAGCATGAGTAATTTAGGGGAAGCCTTGCTTACTTGGTGCCGACTTGCTTCTTTTCCCTGTGGTGAGCATGAATTTTCTGAATCAGCTAGTGTACTCTCTGAAGTAGAATGGTGACCTGGCACCTCTTTTTGTTGAATCAGAGGGTACTGTGTGCTCACGTTTCCTTTAGGTTGAGTGTCTACATGAAGCTCTTTCACGAGTACTTTTTATTCGTGGAACGCATCAGATAACAAGCAGCGGCAAAGGCTAACTCCGAGGGATGCCAGCAGGACTACTCACTCAGAGGAAATAGTTGGTGGTAAAGAATCATCTGCAGCTAAAGGCTTTTATTTCCCCTTCCCAGCTTGTTTCATGTTTAAATATTGCTTATACGGGGGAAAAAAAAAGCCAGTGATATTTTGAGTGTGTGTGCATTATTTTTTAAGTCGAGGTGATTCTAATATGATCAGCAGAAATCGTGAATGACTAATTTGGGTTCTGCTTGTTACAAAAACATCTGTGTGATTTCTTTTTCTGATAAGTACATTTGATTGAGGGTATTCCAGAAAATTCTGCTTTTTACATTTAAATACTCTCGGGAAATATTTATTTATGCTTATTGTGTACAAAGCTCTGTACTAGACACTGGTGAGGGAGGTTATCGGAAGGAAAGAGGAAAGAGACGTCAAGAAAACTACAACTCTCGCAAGTGCTTAGTATCTGGAAGAGAAGGCATCACATATACCCGCTGGAAGGAGGGGAGAGTGGTTGGTCTCTTATATCGACTATGTGTGATATGAAATCTCCAGTTTCCAAACAGGGACCTTGAGGTTGGAATTATCGCTGCTAACACATCTGGTTCTAGCAACACCCTTTCAGGTCTTCTGATTCCAAATATTCCTGCAACCATCACACGTCATTAATCAGCCCATGCTAGATGGATATTAGCCAAGTGAACTGAAAGTAATAGAAAATACGAAGAAGAGGGGAAAACATCTTCCAAACAATGTAAAGCTCTTTTGTTTTCTAGTTTTAGTGCTAACTTCGTGCGCTTTCTGTTCTGAGCAACGGTGTCCTAACTCTCGTCTCCCCTGTTCACCTCTACCCCAACATACAGCTACCAAGTAGCTATTTAAAAATAATCATTACTCAGGGGAAGAAATAATGAAAGAATCGTGTTAAAGTCTTTTTGCTGTGAAGGAAAAGGGAGAAGGGAAGAATTTTCTAGGGGAAAGAGAAATACATTTTTGTAGAATCTTAGACTCAAGGTGAATCTTAGCGATTGAGTTGGATATTCCTCCAGGAGAAAATTCCTACTCTCCGATCCCTGACGGTTGCTCAAGTAGTTCCAAAGGCTTCAATGCTTCACATGACTTCTGGGTGACTCCTTTTGTGTGTCCCACTCTCAAGGATTAGTCAGGTTTTTCTCAGTTGCAGGTGACAGAAAGCTGATTCACTATGGCATAAGCAAAAATAGGAATCTATTGCTCTATGTAAGTGGGTAGATGGTGAACCCAGGAATTTGTAGAGTGTCTTTAATAATCTTGTCTCCTCTTTTCTCTGCGTGGGTTCAATATCAGGATCCTCTTCCCATGTTGGGGCAATAATAGTTACCAGGAATGATAGATTTATATTATCTTTGCACCTAGGAATTATAGTGAGGACCCAAGCTTCTTTCGTAAAAGAGCTCCAGGGAGGGGTGCCTGGGTGGCTCAGTCGGTTGAGCGTCGACTTCAGCTCAGATCATGATCTCGCAGTTCATGAGTTCCAAATGATCTCGCAGCCCACGTCGGGCTCTGTGCTGACAGCTCAGAGCCTGGAGCCTGCTTCAGATTCTGTGTCTCTCTGTCTCCCTCTCTCTGTGCATGCTCTGTCTCTCTCTGTCTTTCAAAAATGAATAAACATAAAAAAATAAAAATAAAAAAAAAGAGCTCGTGGCAAAAAAAAAAAAAAAAAAAAAAAATCCCAAGAAGGGCTCTGAAGCTGAGGGGTGTGGTCCTCTCACTTAAGTGTGTGGATTTGAGAGGGGGCAGGGTAATTTCCGGAGAATTATTAGGTGGCTAAATACATATATGTCTACTATATACGTATAATTCAGCATGTTCAAAACATAACTCTCCACGTCTCATTAAATCAGCTCTTCCCTCTTTATTTTCTTCTCAGAGAATGATTGTGCTGAACCAGAACACTTAGAAGCATCCTTTTCTAACACTAGGTGTTACAGTAAGTGATGAATCACTAAATTCTACTCCCGAAATCATTAGCAGTTAACACTGCATGTTAACTAACTTGGATTTAAGTAACATAAAAATTAAAAAAAAAAAAAGAGCTTTCTTTTAACCTCCATAACCAATCATGAAGTCTTTTCAGTTTGGTTTTAATATTTCTCAAATCTGTCCAATTCTATTCAATCTGATTATACAATCTTTATTCGGGTTCACCATTATCTCTGGATTTCCGTGAGCCTCCTAACAGGTTCTCCCTGCCTTCCATCTAAAGGAGTACTGTGCAATCTAAACCCATCTCTCACTGACAAACAGAGTGACCTTATAAAGCAAAATTCTGATTATTTTACAGCCCAGTTTAAATTACCGCAATAACTTTCATTGCCCTCAGGATAAACACAAAACTCTTTGCATGATTGAAAAGGTCTGTCATGATATTTGATCATTGTGTATACGAGTGCCAAAGAATAAAAACGTATTTTGCTTGTCCATTTTGCTTGGTGGTCATTTAAAACTTTATTTTTATAATAATAGATTTAGCATGAAGCAGAATGCAAATTTTGAATAATTTTAAGAGAAAATAATTAGGGTAGATGTGCAGCACTCACTGAGATCTGGCTCTCCTCTCTTTCTGGGCACATGGATGGATTATCCTTCTTGGCCCTAAGGTTGGATGCCTAGTTCTAGCTAATGACTTGTGAGCAGATCATTTCATTGCTGATGGGAGGCCTTCCAGAGGTCTCTTTCCTTTTGACAAAGTAATTTGCAACATTTCAGATGGCTTCTTCATCAGCTTGTAATTTTTTTTTTTTTAAGAGAGTGAGAGAGCAAGAGAGAGTGTATATACGTGGGGGAGAGGGGCAGAGGGAGAAAGAGAAAATCTTTTTATTAAAATTTTTTTTATTTTTTTATTTTTAGAGACAGAGTGAGTGGGGAAGGGGCAGAGGGAGAGGGAGAGAGAATCTGAAGCAGGCTCCACACTCAGGGCAGAGCCTGACACGGAGCTCAATCCCACACCCCTGGAATCATGACCTGAGCTGAAATCAAGAGTCACCCAGACACCCCCATCAGCTTGTATCTTTATGTGGGAATGACGCTAAGCAGATTCTCTAGTCAGCTTGTTAGGAACATGAAGTGAGAGCCAGAAGCAAACCTTTCTGCTTTAAGCAAGTGTTGGGGATATTTGTCACTACAGCACAACCGAGCCTACCCTTCCTGAAGGAGTAAATCTTACCCTCCCCAATTCCAAGGGGGTAATTTTTCTTATTCTTCTGCTGTTAGAAATTCAGGTGCGGTTTGAAACGTACTGCTTTATGGCATCTAGCTTAGCACCATGTGTATAATAGATGCTTAATTAGTATTTAGCTAAATCTCAAATGGTTTAAATGTGATCTTTTCTGAAGTTAGGGAAATATATTTTTTGGCTTTTCTATATAATGATCATAGAGAATTAATTATTGAAATGATTTGTGACACATTTTATTTCTACCCTTTCCTTCACAAATGGTGAACACTGTTTTTGGGAAACATATAGTCATAATTCCAACACGCACCCTAGTACTATTTAGAAGTCATATACCACAGCCTTTTCCCAAGTTTATTTAATAAATACCCGAGGAGATTTCAGTATAATTAAATGCGTTTCCTTCGCCATGATAAAAATGTGATACTTTTCAGCTCTGTGAGAAACAGGCAAATGTGACTATCTGTGGATGTGTGCGTTACCCATATATTACAATGTCTGTGTTTGAAGTTAATCTTTTCCTGAACAGGCTTAAGAGAGGTCTCAGTGAATGCTTGTAAATTTGAGTCAGTGTTGGAGAGCAGTAAAAAATAAGGAATGAGCGGATTTCGACAAGATAGCCGTTTATTGCTATAAAAGTACACTGTGCTACCCCACCCTAAAAGTCATGGCAATAGGCAGCTATGGGGACTCATAAAGAGCTAACAACACTTACATTGAACTACAGCAAATCCTGTGATGAACAATGCTGAGACAGGCCATAAGATTTCCCAGGGCTGGCCAAATTCTCCTTTGATCAAGGGAAGATTGTCTCGTTTAGGTACAAATGTTTGGCCCCTGAATGTTGCACATCCTCTACGGATTTTGCTTGAATTGAGCACAAATTCAAGTTTTTAAAGAAAAATATTTCCACATATCTAAGTATGGTAAGACTTTCTAACCTGGGATAAAGTGTAAATAAACTCTGTTAGGATATTCGTGTATATATTTTCCATACTTTTTAAATAGCCACATTTTTATAAATGCCTTTCGAAAGAATGTGCAGTTATAAAAATAAATTATAGGGAATGTAAAGATAAATTTGTAGGGAAATGTATTTTGCTTTACCTTCAAATTCAACCCTTATATACAATTTTGATAACAAGTTGGTAACAAACAATTTTGATAACAGTTGTTATGGGGCACTAGTATTTATTTCATAGCATGATTAGAAATTTGATTCAGGAGAAAATGTCTATTTTTATATATTTGCAGTGTTGATTCAATGATTCAACTGCCACTTTCTTCAAGAAGCTTTTTCTGTTTCATGATATCCATACAGAGATTAATCAGAGCGATTTTGTGGTGCCTAGGTGGCTTAGTCAGTTGAGCACCTGACTCTTGATTTTGGCTCAGGTCATGATTTCACAGTTGTGGGATTGAGCCCTGTGTCGGGCCCCATGCTGAGCAGGGAGCCTGCTTAAGATTCTCTCTCTCTCCCTCTGCCACACCTCCCTGCTCTCTCTCTCTCTCTCTTTCTCTCTCAAAAAAGAAAAACAAAACAAAACAAAACAAAAAACAAAAAACAGAGCAATTTTGTGTAGAAACTATCTTTTTTCCTCTTTCCCTTTCCTTCCACATATATACACATCTAGTCCGTGTTATGGAAATGGAAATGATTTAAACCTAACTGTATTAGTAGTAAATTACGTATGCATTAAGAGATTTTCATACAGATGTCTTTTCAGAAAACTTTCAATTTTCTAAAACGTTTAAATCTTCTATTTTTTGTGGTATACTAAGCTTATATATAATAAGTATCTCTTTCATCAAAAAGGTATAATAAAGCCCCCTACAGACTGGGACTATATGCTTTTCAACTTACACATTTCATAGACTTTAATATAGAAATTTCAAACTTTTTCATAAATACATTTTTCATTAAATAAATTAGAATACTTCACTTTTTTTTCCCTCATGAGGCTCATTTAGGTGACATAATTCACTAATTTTAAAATTAAGCTGCATGTGCATTACATCTCAATAAAACTGGGATAAAAACAAAATTAAACTTTTATTATCTTAAGTCCCGTAACATCTATATTTTCATTGACATTTGTCATCATTATTATAGAGAATCCGAGGGGCTGCTCGTAGTGCGTAGAATTCAATCGGTGTGCGCGTGGGAGTGGGTGGGTGGAGGTGGTTCACCTTGAGCACAGGCAATGGGCGGTTGCAATGTCCGTGGAGAACTTAAAAACAACTTAAAGGCAACTAAACATCAGTGTGCTTTCATTATGACCACAGGTCAGCATCACTAAACAATGTCAGAGATCACCGATTCCTCCCAGAGTGGACCGCTTCAAACCCTTCCTCTCACCTAGTCTTGGTATGCCAATGCTTTGGACCACAATTTAAAAAAAAAATTTTTTTAATGATTATTATTTTTGAGAGAGGGAGGGAGACAAAGTGCGAGCTGGGAGGGGCAGACAGAGGGAGACACAGAATCTGAAGCAGGCTCCAGGCTCTGAGCTGTCAGCACAGAGCCGGATGCGGGGCTGGAACCTACGAACTGCGAGATCATGGTCAGGTCTATGATCATGGCCTGTGCCAAAATCAGACACTTAACCTACTGAGCCACCCAGGCATCCCCGGACCCCGGTGTTTTAAGCTAAATTGCTCATTATTTCACAGAAGTTAGATATTTCAAAGCTTTAACATTTTATAAAAAGAATTTTGCAGACTTTTGAATGATCTTTAGTTTCAAAGAATTTGGCCATCTCAAGGCAGAGAGCAGTTTTGTCTTCATTTAGTGATGATAAAGGACACTCATTGACTAGGATTCTGGGCTCAAAAAGTTGAGAGTTCTTTTGGCAGAGGCGGTGGGGGTGGGTGGCCTTTCGAAACCTAACTCTGCCCTAAGTGTTCAAAAAGAACTTTTCAATGTCTTTCATATTCTCTGATCTTCTCTTTTATCTGCCTTACTGTAAATGTGGGCAACTATACTTGGCCATTAGAGATAAGCAAAGGGAGCTGGCTAGAATTGAGAAACTGGCCACAAAGAATACATGCTTGAGTAATTAAGATATCAATACATCATTTTTATAGCTCTCATAATGTGTTTGCTGAGGACATCACCACAAACAACTCACAGCATGTGATTTCACTTCATTGAAAACATTAAGGGAACAATCATAATAATGCTTTTCTCTCGTGATTCCTTGATTATTTATTATAACTTTTAATAGTCGAACAACTATGTATGAAAACTTAAAGCAACAAGGTGATTGGAATACATTTATACTGAGAAAGGTAGTGTTTTTCGGTAAAAATAAAACTGACTCTAGATCCACCATTTACTAATTGTGTGGTAACTTTCAGCAAGCCAGTTAGCACCTTACAGCCCACATTTCCTGGTCTAAAAAGGGGGAATGATAGTAGCTAAAGTAACCCTCCTCTGGGGTTATCGTGGAAAGCAAGGCAAACAGTGTATGTGAAATGACTTTGAAAACTCTAAAGCAGAGTTGGCAAACTCAAGTCTACGGAAGCCAGCAGGCAACACAAATGTGTGAATCAGACTTAGTGTAACAATAGGGACACTCGGGTATATGGCTGGGCTGGAGAGTCTGACCCATGATTAAAGCCATTCAAATGTAATTATTTGGTTTGTCAAATGTACCAGTCAGACAAAGCAGTCTGAGTTTCACTGGTTCTAACTCTAATTCAAAAAGTTAATACAAATGTGACTTTGTATCTATGGGGATGTGTATCATACCTGTATCTGAAATAAAAGCAAAAAAATTAGCCATTGAATGTGCTTGTCTAACAGCAGAAAGGATTTAGATGGAATAATAGGGAAAACTTTCCAAAAACTTCAAAATTATATTCTCCACATATCAGCTTGGAATACAACTATGGTTATATACAACCACATGTCTGTGTTGGCACAAAGTCCTGTATCTTCCTCCTGAGTCCTCTCCTGCCCCTCCTCAACTGTCAAAGATCCCAGAGAAGGGACCTTAGGTGGGTCAGGGGATAGGACACAGAGTCAACAGGGGCTACTGTCCTGGCTCTTTGTTATGTTTCGGCTGCTGTCCCACATTACTGCTGAACACATGTCCTGCACAGTCAGGTCACCGGTATCCATTGGCTGTTCTGCTCTGTGCTGGCTGGCTTCAGGCCCTCCAAACTCATGGTAATGTCTCATTCTTGGTGGGCAGGTTATAGCTGCTTTGATTTTTACTGATAAGCTCGCCTAATTTTCTTCCCATGTACAATTTTGTGTCAGGTGTGAAGAGTCAACTGCCTGAAACAAACAAACAAACAAACAAATTAATAAACAAACAATGAATGAGAGTGAACAAGTCATGTGTAGGATAAGGTAGAACACACTTGGAGAGGAAAAGGACAGATGAAATAATGGCAGAAAATATGATTAATATTTAACTTAAATACTAGTTACTTTGGGGGAGATTAGAATAATTAGATAAAAAACTATTAATTAAAGATATAATAAAGAAAAGCTTTTTCAGCTAAAAATAAATGAGTATAGAGATTGAAAACTTTTGCAGTATTCTAAACAATTTATTGAAAAGAGCTGAATACCTAAAAACTCTTGCAACATTTAAAATAATCATTTATTTTTTATATAAGTAAAATAGTCACATAATCAAAATTGAAAATGTACAGAATTGTTAGTGAAGGGAAATCTTTACCCTATCTCTATCTCTTGTCTTTTTATACAAATGGTGGCATTCTATACATATTTTATTCTATGACTTTATTTGTTTCTTTTTTTTTTTTAATTATTACTAGTATTATTAAAGACTGTTTCGTATCTTCCAATCAATGAGCTTTTTCCTTCTTTTTCTTCTGTTTTCCAATTACTATATGATAGGCTTTTATCTTTTTTGAAAAACAGCACAGCCAGCTCAAAGTCATTAAACCATATCCATATGCTCAGAACTTTTAAAAAGGCTTTTAGTCCCTCTTAACCATGAGCGGACAATCAAGGGTTACTACATATTGGAAAAACACTTCTGACATGACAGAAAGAGGCCACACAAATAGAGCAATGGAAAAAAAGACAACTTTGAAAAAAAATGGGGGTTATTCATGAAGAAGAAAACTTAAAAAAATATATAGCATTTATAACCTTAGCAAGATAAAGGAAGCAAATGTATCCATGAAATAATAAGTGCATGATATAGAAATGGAACATTCAGGGAACAAAAGGGGTTATTGGATGTTAAAAGTATGTTAATAGAAATGAAAACCTCTCTAAGTATTGGAAAAATCAGCTTGAGCTAATAGTCTAGAAATTAGAACAAAAGACAATGATTTGGAACATACAAGAGCACAGATAAGAAAAAAATCATAGCACCATATCAGAAGAACCAATACCTCAAAAGCACAAGTTACAGAAATAGAAAACTTTAGAAAAAGCAGAAAAGATGAAATCAATGATATGATTCAAGAAAATTTCCTATAACTCTGAGTTTCCCAATCAAGAGTTTCTATTAGTGGATGAAACTAGATCCGTAACAAGATTTTTAGGGGCTTTGCCTAAATGATGAACCAACGAGAAATAAGGCAACAAAGAAAAGGTAGAGTGCCAAAATTATGTTTATTACTGAAAAGGCCTAAACCGGAGAACATAACTGTGCTAGTTTCCTAAGGCTGCTGTAATATAGTACCACAAATTGAGTGGCTTAAAATAACAGAAATTTATTATCTCATAGTTCTGGAAGCTGGGAGTCTGAAATCAAGCAGGGCCTCACTACTTCTGAAACCTGTATGGAAGAATCCTTCCTCACTTCTTCTAGTTTCTGGTGTTTGTTGATAATCTTTGGTGTTCCTTAGCTTATATGCCTCACTCCAATCTCTGTGTCCATTGGCACACAGCTATCTCTCCCTGTGTGTCTCTCTTCCTCTAGGGTCACCAGTTATCCTAGATTCAGGACCCTCCTAATGACCTCAACTTAGTTACATCTGCAAGGACCCTACTTCCAAATGAGGCTACATTCATCGATCCTGAGGGTTAGGACTTCAAAATATCTTTTGGGGACACAAAATTCATGCCATAATAATAAATTAGGGTGAGAGCCAAATGGACCAACTACTGAAACTCAGAATATGGCCGACTTACCTTTATAGTCATGGTGCTCTACTTTGGGGTGGGACTCTCCATATCAAGTAAAACTTATGGCATGGAGAGCAGAGAGGAGCTCTTATTCCCTGCAGTAAGTTAACTCTCAAGAAGGAAAAGCTTGGAGCAGAGCTAAGCATGCTCAGGTTTGTTTTTTTTTTTTTTCCTACTGATTTTATTTTATTTTATTTATTTATTTACTTATTTATTTTTTTATTATATGAAATTTATTGTGAAATTAGTTTCCATACAACACCCAGTGCTCATCCCAAAAGATGCCCTCTTCAATGCCCATCACCTACCCTCCCATCCCTCCCACCCCCCATCAACCCTCAGTTTGTTCTCAGTTTTTAACAGTCTCTTATGCTTTGGCTGTCTCTTCCACTCTAACCTCTTTTTTTTTCTTTTGTTTTCCTTCCCCTCCCCCATGGGTTTCTGTTAAGTTTCTCAGGATCCACATAAGAGTAAAAACATATGGTATCTGTCTTTCTCTGTACGGCTTATTTCACTTAGCATCACACCCTCCAGTTCCATCCATGTTGCTACAAAGGGCCATGTTTCATTCTTTCTCATTGCCATGTAGTACTCCATTGTGTATATAAACCACAATTTCTTTATCCATTCATCAGTTGATGGACATTTAGGCTTTTTCCACAATTTGGCTATTGTTGAGAGTGCTGCTATAAACATTGGGGTACAAGTGCCCTATGCATCGGTACTCCTGTATCCCTTGGGTAAATTCCTAGCAGTGCTACTGCTGGGTATAGGGTAGGTCTATTTTTAATTTTTTGAGGAACCTCCACACTGTTTCCAGAGTGAGCATGCTCAGTTTTTTGCAACAGATTAGCTTAAGCCACTTCTTCTCCAGGGAGATGTGAGTAAAGAGTGCAAAGTGACAGGAGAGTTTCCATGTAAGGAAACATCAGGAGTGAGGGAAAAGCTTTCTTCAACACAAATATCAAAAACCAATTTGGAAAAAAAGTCCATAAAATGTAAAAAAAAAAAAATTCATGACAATGTAACTTTGAAACTCCAAATTATATTAGAAAGACTAGGAAGTCAGGGATAAATTTCTCATCTTATATAGGTAAACTCAAAGTTAACATAATTCTTGGTTAAAATTAACAACACAAGAATCAACAGGTGTTGGCAAGGATGCAGAGAAAGGGGAACTCTCTTACACTGTTGGTGGAAATGCAAATTGGTGCGGCCACTCTGGAAAATAGTCTGGAATTTCCTCAAAAAGTTAAAAATAGAACTACCCTATGACCCAACAATTGCCCTACTATGTATTTATCCAAAGGATATAAAAATCTGATTCAAAGGGAAACATGAGTCCCGATGTTTACAGCAGCACTATCGATAACAGCCAAATTATGGAAAGAGCCCAAATGTCCATTAATTGATGAATGGATAAAGAAGATGTGGTGTATATATATATACATAATGGAATATTCCTCAGCCATAAAAAAGAATGAAATGTTGCCATTTGCAATGACGTGGATGGAGCTAGAGTGTATTGGGCTAAACAAAATAAGTCAGAGAAAGACAAATACATTATCTTTTCACTTGCATTTGGAATTTAAGAAACAAAACAGATGCACATGGGGAAGGGAAAAAGAAAAATAGAGGGAGACAAACCATAACAAATTTAACTATAGAGAATAAACTGAGGGTTGCTGGAGGGGAGGTGGGCAGGGGGTGGGCTAAATGGGTGATAGGTACTTAGGAAAGCATTTGTTGGGATGAGCACTGGATGTTATATGTAAGTGATGAACAACTAAATTCTGCTCCTGAAACCAATGTTGCACTGTATGTTAACTAGAATTTAAATAACTACTCAAAAAAAGTTAACATCATTCTTGACTTTGAAGATCAGGAAACATATATTGTAAAATATATGTTTTTTAAAAAACTGAAATGTCATCATTATAAGCATTAGAACATTGGCTATATACTTTCTAAAAAAACTCTAGAGAGCATAAAAATAAAGTGCAGTTCATAGATTATAGAATAAAAAGAAAACATCCAAGATGAAACAAGGAAGCATAGAAAGTATTCGCATATAAGACTTTAAAAGATTAAACATACCTGTTCTAACAGTAATATAAACAATATAAAGACTCCATTAGGTGTCCCAGATACTCAGTTAATTAAATCACAAAATAATAATGGTCAAAAGCTGATCAACAAGTATAACAAAAAAAAGGAAACAAGGATAACAATATTGTATACAAAAAAATCACTAATAAAATGAAATTTATAGTGCTGAACAACAACAGAGAAAGATATATGAAAGGAAACTTTGCAGGGGTGCCTGGCTGGCTCAGTTGGAGGAGCGTGCAACTCTTGATCTCAGGGTCATGAGTTTGAACCTCATGTTAAGTATAGAGTTACTTAAATAAATACAAACTTAAAAAAAAAAAAAGGAAACTTTACAAATAAGAGGAGAAATTGACAGAAACAATGACCATTTCTCAATCTCTCCAGAACTTCCTTCCTGCCCCTTGTCTTAGATAAGGGCATACAGAATCTGAACAATGAATTAATGAAAATGAATTGATAAGTATATAGTACATAAACAAAATTACAATTCCTTTCAAGTGTTTATGGAATATTTCCAAAATTTGATCAGATATTTGTTCATACTCATACACTAAGTCATACACTAAGAAATGAACCACGTTCTCTGACTGCAAGATAAAAAAACAAAAATAAACAGTAAAATTTAAGACAAAATTCAAATTTTTTCAAATGTTAAAATTATTTCTCAAATCACCACTCATTCAAATTATTATAGTCTGAGTTTAAAAAATGCATATAAATCTTTCGGGGAAGATTGGATGGTACGAAATTCCTATTCTGAAGCAAATCCATAGTCCTACATTATATGACAAGAATAAAAGGAAATATATTAAGTATTCAACTCAAGGTGGGAGAAAAAAAACTCTGAAACAACACTAAAGAAACAAAGTCAAAATACTCTGGAGAAGATTGTTATTTTGACACTGAACCCGTCTAGTTCTAAAAATAAATATGTCTAAAACTCAGTGGGATTGACAAACAATTTTATTTACGATTCCTCTTAATTCTGCTCCTATAAGATGCTGTTGTGTGAACTGTAGAAGTATGTTCACCTAATTACAAGATGGGTTCCAGAACAACTGAAAGAAGATGGCTAATTGGAGAAAAGGCAAATGAGGAAATATATAAAGTAGTAAATGTGGGAAGGCCAATGCAAATTCTCGATCAGAGAATTGTTTTGTTTAGGTTTTACTGATGTTTTTAAAAAAAGTATTTGCAAATGACAAACCCTAGACATTAACAAAAACAAGGTAACTACCTTTCAGGAGTAGATGGAGCCTTTTGTTGGGTAGATACCATTTCTGGTAGTTAATCTATTCATTACCCACGGTAGGGTATCTGATATAGGAATCTATTGCATTGCTGAAAGGTGTGCTTCCCACCTGTCCCCAGCTTTATTAAGGTATAATTGACAAGTAAAATTGTATACATTTAAAGTTTACACCATGATGATTTGCTATATATATACATTGAGAAATTATCAATGTATTATCAAATTAACCATTATCAAATGAACACATCCATCATCTCATATTGTTACTTATCTTTTTTTGTTGTTGTTGTGAGAATGCTTAGGATTTACTCTCTTAGCAATTCCAAGTATACAATACAGTATTATTCACTAGGTTGCAATGCTGTACATTAGATCCTTAGAACTTACTCATCTTATAACTGAAACTTTGATTTAATCAACATCTCCCCATCCTCCCGCCCTTAGTCCCTGGCAACCACCATTTTATTCTGTTTCTAGTAGTTCAATTTTTTTTTTTTTTTTTTTTTTTAGATTCCACATATAAGCGATACCACGCAGAATCTGTCTTTCTGTGTGTTTGGCTTATTTCACTCAGAATAATGCCCTCCAGGTTCATGTATGTTGTCACAAATGGCAGTATTTCCTTTTTTTTAAGTGACTGAAAAATACTCTAACATATGTGCATACTGTAGTTTCCGTATTAATTCATCTGATGATGGACACTTAGGTTGTTTCCATATCTTGGCTATTATAAATTCTGCAATGAACTTGGGAGTGCAGATTACCTCTTTGAGATACTGATCTTGTTTCCTTCCATTTTATGCCCAGAAGTGGAATGAGTGGATCACATGGTAGTTCTATTTTTAATTTTTTGAGGAACTTCCATAAGGAACCACTGTTCCATGGTGGCTGCACCAATTTACATTCCCGCCTACAGTGCACAAGAGTTTCCTTTTCTCCACATCCTCCTCGCCAGCATTTGTTGTCTCTTGTCTTTTTGATAGTAGCCACTCTAACAGATGTGAGGCGGTATCTTATTGTGGTTTTGATTTGCATTTCCTTGATGATTGGTGATGATGAGCACCTTGAAAAAGTATGCTTTAAATATTGAAAATACTTTGGAACATTTGGAATAAGTATTGGAATTCTAAAATGAAGACTGAGAAAACTTGTAGGCAAGAACAGTTATCATTTTTATATTTATATTGCTAGTGATTAGCAATTTGAATTTGTGCTATAATTAGTTATTGAGTGAAGCCTCCTCAGTATGTGTATATTTATTATTCCTCAAAGAAAGGAATAATTGAAAAGTATGGAGAATAGCCAAGCTACGTGATAGAACTGGGAAGAAGTTCTTTGGGAGGGAGCACAAGTGATCTCTCTGAGGCGAGAAAACCTTCCATATCTTGATCTGGCTGGTTGTTACAGAATGTATACAGAGGTAAAAATTGCTTGATCTGCCCACTAAGGGTTGGTACATTTTACTGTGTATGAATTATGCCTCAAAAACTGAAACGTTTAAAACTGAACAGATGAAAAAAGTTGAGTGCAAAAAAGCTTATTCTTTAGAATGTTCGACCAACTTTTGCTACTTGTTTCTTTTCTCCTAGTAAGCAAAAACATTTAAATTTGACTCAGTATTGGTGTGCAATGCATACAGCACCTTTGTGAAATTTGTTAGTACAGTTTTCTATCTCCAAATAGTATATAACTCTTATACTGGCACTTGTGACAGTAAGGGCAGGGTAAATATTCAAGATCATGTTCACTTTTCCAACTTACAAATCATCCCCTATACAAGGAGCAATCAAAATATGTGTTGAAAATGGAGGATTTATCTAATCAATTTCCTAGACACTTTAAAAAAAATACTTTTATAATTCCCTTAATACTGGCTATCTTCTTGAGTCACAGCTGTGAGCAAAATATAAAGAGCACGAATTAAGACTGTTCAAGTGATTTGAACAAGGTGGTAATTTGTTCTCTAGAGATGGCTACTTTAGTCCCTTTCTCAACTTAAATCCGTTTTCTCTGTGGCTCCTGGCTGCCTCAGTCAGTAGAACATGTGATTTTCAATCTTGGGTTGAGTTCAAGCCCCACACTGGACATGAAGCTTACTTTAAAGAAAAAGAAAAAAAATCCATTTTCTGAAAAGATGTAACAAATTCACAATTACAGATGGCTCATATTTTTCACTTACAGCTAGCATGTGAGGTCCAGTTATCACTTGTTGGCGTTAGTATAATCTCAGAAACATTTTTCCCATGGTCAAGTTGGGTTTCAAAGATTGCATTTATCAAGTCTTGGAAATTGACAAGCCTTTTGGGTGGGGGATATGTGTTACTGTCTGTGCCCTTGACTCGGCCCTTGGGTGTGGTGTCTTCATTTGGACACATGGGTCAGATTGAATTGTACCAGCACAAATGTCTACTGAGCTTGTTTTTAAACTATGGATCTAATCTTAAGGAAGGTAAGTTTTCTAATTATTTTTAATGTTTATTTATTTTTGAGAGAGAGAGAGATAGAGTGCGAGTGGGGGAAGGGCAGAGAGAAAGACAGACACAGAATCCAAAGCAGGCCTCAGGCTCTGAGCTGTCAGCACAGAGCCCCACGTGGGGCTCAAACTCAGAAGCTGTGAGATTGTGACCTGAGCTGAAGTCTGATGCTTAACCAACTGAGCCACCCAGATTCTCCTAAGTTTTCTAATTTTTGAATGGGTATGTTGGTTAGAGCAGGAGGACAGGAATACTACAAAATTATTTCTTAAAAATTAAGTAACAAAGACAATCTTTGAATATTTAACCAAATCCTTCCATATTTAGGACTCATTTATCTAGTAAGTATAAAAAGAGAATCTACAATTTTATTACCTCAAATTGTGAACAAAGTATTTGCCAGGACTGTTAAACACATATGAGTTTAATTGTGGCATTAATGTACAACTTTGTGAGTGTAAAGGATTTTTCTTGCAAGAAATTTAATACACTTCATGCCTTAGGTGATCACCCTTAACCCTTTACTAACTCATTTATTCTACCTTTCTTAAAACTCAGCTATACTTTACTTCTTGTCATATGAATCCATTTGAATAATCTCACTCGATAGTTTTTAAAATTCTCCAAAGAGATTAATTTTAACTAATTCATCTCACTCGATAGTTTTTAAAATTCTCCAAAGAGATTAATTTTAACTAATTCATCATTTTTGTTTTACAGAGCCATTACTGGGCTCAGATTACCTCTCAAAGCAGAAAGTAATCAAACTGTATCTATCGGTATGTTAAAGAAGATATTTCTACATTGGGAAAGCTGTTGGACTAGACCTCCAAGACCCTTCAGACTCTAAGATACTAGGCCTGGATACTATTTAGGGTTAAAGTAACCAACCAGGGCTCTTGCCTGAGTATCTTCCAGGCATTTCACTTCTTTTATCTCTAATCCTCAAAACAATGTGGTAGGGTTGGTCTTCTTTTCCCTGTGCTACAAATGAGGTCATGGACACTCAGAGAGGTACATTTAACTGGTGAGTTGTTTATCTGAAATGCAGAACTAGGTCAGTCTGATTCCGGAGTTTATATTCTTTTCATTGAACTTGCACTGGGTGCCGGGAGGATTCTGGGAAAGCACAGTGGTGTGGAAGGACATATCTTTCCATTATTTTGTTATTCTCTTTAATGACATAGTTTGTCACATGGGGAAAACAAAAAGCAAGACCAGCCTGTGTCTGAGGACTTTCTCTCTTCTCACCCAGAGGCTGCTCCCCTGTTTCCTCTCATGGCCTATGATGTAATGAGGCTACCCTATGTTACGATGGGCATATCTTAGTTTCTAGTGTCATTGGCTTTCTGAGCAGCAGCAAGAGGCAGGACATAGCCAAAGCAGAATGAAATGTCTGCCTGTAAGTGGGTTCCTGAGGAGTACAAAGGGACCATGTGCCTTCAGAGAGGAATCGAGGCAACACCATCCCGCACCTTCTCTAATGGGCTCAACCCATGCATGCCCTCTTTGTCAATATATGTCCAAACATATATTGGGCCTCCTGAGCCTTGCATGTGTATTAGTTGGGATTGCTCTGTTTTCTGTCTCTGGGAGTGATTCCGCCTCAATAGATAACTGATTATCATAACCTACCTTAAAAAAAAAAAAAGTTTATTTCTTTTGAGAAAGAGAGGATCCCAAGCAGGCTCCGCACTCTCAGCGCAGAGCCCACTGCGGGGCTTGATCTTATGACCCGAGCTGAAAATCAAGAGTCGGAAGCTGACTGAGTCACCCAGACACCCCATATGACAACCTAACTTTCAGCTGGAAATGATACTCAGCTTGAGGGTGCCACAGTTCCATGGCTCTGATTCTCTCTCCTTTGTGTTGGCAAACAGATAATGCAGAATGCAAGCAAATAAACCCAAACAATCAACAAACAAGCACACAAACAAAAGAACTCATGGGCCATGGAAACAACCTCCGATTATCTTCACCAAAAAAAAAAAAAAAAAAAAGTATTCATTTTTGAACCATATGCAAAGAATACACAGACTTTTGAGTCAGGTCAGTCTATATTTGAATCCATCTTTTCCATTTATTGTTCTATAATTTTGGGCAAGTCATTTAACCTCTTTGAATCTTTGTGCTTTATCCTGTTAAGTGGGGATAATAATTTTGACCTTATAAGGTTGCTGTGAGGAAAAACGAAATCCGTGCATAAAGCCCCTGACACAAGTGATGGCAGTGCATCCTGGGTATACATGCTGGCTTCTCTTTCTCTCCCTCCCTCCTGAGTCTACTGGCTTCTCTAAGAGAAGGTTGCTTTAGAAGGTGAAAGGACCCTTTCTTCCCATTCATTTAGAGGCATCAAATAAGCTTTGTCTTTTAAGAATCTTGAACTGTTTATTTTGTATGAGTTTTTACAAATAGCTTAGTTAGCAATTCAGGAAACACAATTACAAAAGGATAATCTAGACTCAACAATGACTGTAGTGGAAAAAAGAATGAAATGAAAAACAAAAGAGAAAGAAACAAGGAGAATGCTGTATACATTATTTACAAACAGGAACACTTTCTACGCACAAACTCCAGGCACCTCATTACTTTGTAAACTATATATTCTTCTCAAGTATGGGGCATTTTAAGTTAATGATGTGATCCATTCATCCTGCCATCTTTTATTTATGTTTTCTTCAACAGTGAAATGAATAGTCAGAAACAATGCCCTGCTTATTCTGTGAACAAGAAGAGGAAAAGGAAGTGTAAGTGTGTGTGTGTGTGTGTGTGTGTGTGTGTGTGTGTGCGCATGCGTGCGTGCATGCTTTTCCCTATGATTTAGGACTCAGGATGATTTTAACCAATACTCGCACAGGTTTGTTTTTCAAACCTCTTAATAATGTTTAGAAACAGAGCCTAATACTAAGGACAAAATACTAAGGCAAAAACTCTGTGGACCTCTCTGTTGAAGACCAACCCTGTTCCTCTCCTGCTTCAGTCTGATTACCTCTGGGGAATGTGCTGTTCCTTGGAACGAATCAGCCTGTACAAAATAAGAGAGGTTGAAAAGTTTAGGACGTGGAAAATATGTGGAATTTGCTCTTGAATAATGATTTGTAGTTTTCTTTTGCAATAAATATGACCAATGACCCAGATAGGAGGATGGCAATTACTTAATGAATCAAGCTTCAGAAATGTAAAAACACTTCATAATAAAAATGAAAGCAATAATAGTAGGAAGCCAAGTTAAGTAAACAAGTATAATGCTCCTTGTATCTGTAGATGTACATTTACAAATTCCAAAGCTATGACTGTGGAAGGGATTATTCTAATGATACCAGCAGTGTCCATTTCCAATGCGAGTTGAATTGGTTCTTTTGAATTTGTGGACGGATAATGTTCCATGCTGAATTTCCACACATATCTGGGAGTGAGTTAGCTGGGACGATGTGTCACTCACGTAGGACTGTGATGTAGCAGCCCCACGGCTCTGACAATCATTTACTGGTGTGCAAGTCGCAAAACCCTAACAGGTTCAGGTCTTTCAAAGTAAATCATTTCCAAGTCTGTTACAGCCTGTGTAGAAACTGCTTTTTCGCTCTGTGGTATATTTAAAATCTGCTGTCCGTGTGAAGCTGTCCTTGACTACTGACCATTCCCTTAATTTGTGAAGTGGGATATGTTTCCAAACTTTAGAGGAGAGGAAACTGCCATTATAAAAAGGTGGGGGAGGGAGAGGAGGCAAAGCTGTGAATGAGCAACTTCTGACCAGTGTAGAGCTGTATCTACATGGAGCCATTTTTGCCTTTTAAAAGAAAAGTCGGCAGCTATTTACCTTAAGGTATATGGTACAACTAGGTTGGTGACTTTGGGGAAATCCCAGTCTTTCTTATAAAACAAAGGATTGAATTAGCTGATATTTAAGAGCATTTCCAGCCCCAAGACCCTGGGAGAGCAAAATAACATTTTCAAGGTCAAGAAAATCTTTTAGCAAAATGCAGAAAGCTATTTGGACATTAAACAAACAAACAAACCACACTGTAGCAGCATTACCTTCCTCCCTGTTCTCCGAGTGAATTGTAGTAGGTAGAGTAATCCGAGTTATTTGATGCTGTGTCTCCAGTTGTTGATTTCTCCGTGCCAACGTTTCTCAAGTATTAGCATGTATAAGGATCACCTGAGAAGCTGTTGAAAAGAGATTAGTTCAGTAGCTTGAGGGAGGAGTCCAGGAATCTGCATTTTATTTTATTTTTTAAATTTTTAATGTTTATTTTTGAGGGAGAGAGAGAGAGAACACAAGTGGGAGAGGGGCAGAGAGAGAGGGAGGAAGAGAATCCCAAGCAGGCTCCGTGCTGTCAGCACAGAGCCTGACGTGGGGCTTGATTTCACGAACCGTGGGATCATGACCTGAGCCAAAATCAAGAGTCGGATGCTTAACAGACTGAGCCACCCAGGTGCCCCAGAAATCTGCATTTTAAGGACATTCCAAGAAATTCTGCAGGAATCACTAAAAGTTACAGTATTCTCAAGGGAGAGGACAAGTTTTCCTGGGAGTTCCTGGGAGTTATCTAGCTAGTGGGAGCAAAGGGAATACTTCAGGAGGCTACCTCTGCTTAAAGAAACTCAGGTTCCGATGTTGGAGGTAGGGAAGTGTGCAGTGTTCATTATGAGGCTGAATCACTGCCAGAAGCTACTGGTCCCATTCAACCAAAAGCAACAAATAACAACCCTACTGAAAAAATACTGTTTGAGAAGAAAACAGTTCTAGTATGCAAGCAATTAGTAGAAAGTAAGGGAATTAATTGAAGAAGCATGAAGATAGGAGAGGATTCTTACCAAATTTCTAAAACATGCCAGGTACTCTCTTTTAATCCCTGCCACAATTTATGAGCAAAGAATTAGTCCTGTTTTGCAAATAAAGAACCCCAGACTGAGAGACCCAGTAATTCTCAATGTGACTGCACATTAGAATCACCTGGGGGGAGAGGGGGAACTTTGAAAAATTATCCATGCCTGGCCCATGCCCCCAAAGATTCCGATATCATTGCCCAGACATTGATATCTTTATAGCCCTGAAAATGTTGATACGCAACTGGGGGTCAGCACCACTGACGTTAGCCTATGTTAATAGGATGAAAATGATTCCCAAATGAGCACTCGCAATGGACCTCCTTTGACCTATTCTGGGAACAATTCTTCACTGGAGCCCCAACCCCCAAGGTAAGGAAGGTTGTTGAGTAAAAATCACATTTTATACAAAATGGGAAATTTTGAATAATGTAACTTATGTTATCCGGTTATTACTGTGATCCTGAAAGGTCGATATTATTGTTATGATCCTCCTTATAGGTGAGGAAACTGGGGTCTGTGTTGTTTTTAATTCTCTTACCTGCTCAGGATAAAAAATTGGAATTAAACTCAGGATATTAAATTCTTTGGAGTATACCACTCTTCTTACCTCAGAAGTTATCTTGTCTAGTCGTCATTTTCTAAGTAACTAAAGTTTTACTATCCCAGGTAGTTGGGAATTATATTTTAAAAGACTTTCTGAAAACAGTGAAATCTTCAATGTATTTATCAAGCCTATCGCAAGGTCATTTAACCTCCTGGAGGTGTTAGCTTTCATGATTGTTAAATAAAAGCAATGACATTAAACATATTTAGAGATGCCATGGTAATAAATAAATATATTGTAAATGCTTTTGGGAAAAAGATTTTATTTTACAAAATGAGGAAAAACAAGTTTTTCCCTCCGTATAGAACACTAATAATATGATAGTAATTCCTTAATATTAATGTTAAAAGAAGTAACAACTTACGGATTTTTCAATAGTTTAAAATTAGGACTATGAAATAACATCAGCACTCATTTAGTAGCATTATACTTTTTTTTCCGTGATTTTCTAGTGCCTTCTTAATGCGTGTAATGCTATTGTAATCGCATCGATTTAAGGAAAGGGTGAGTAAAGTTTTCAGGATGGGGACTAGTGAGATGAGGGCATTCTTTTTTTTTTTTTTTTAATTTTTAATTTTAGAGAGAGACAGAGAGACAGAGAGAGAGAGACTGATCTGGGGACAGGGGCCGAGGGAGAGAGAGAGGATCTTAAGCAGGTTCCATGCTCAGCATAGAGCCTGACATAGGGCTCAATCCCATGACCCTCGGATCAAGAGCTGAGGTGAAATCAAGAGTCAGAGGCTCAACTGACTGAGCTGTGGTGGGTGCCCGAGGGCATTCCAAATGGAGGGGCCGATATATGCAAGGAATGGAACAAGTACAGTGTGACTCAGAGATAGAACAAGAAACTAGAAAGGTCAAGAAACTAGAAAGGTAAGCGGGGGAGGATCATAAAGTGCACATATGCCGAAGAAACAATTTTGAACTTTTTCTTCTAAATCTGCACTGTCCCATATGGTATCGCCAGTGGCCACATGTGGCTACTGAGCATTGGAAATGCGGTTAGTCCAAATCAAAATAGGCTCTAAGCATAAAATACACTTTCATTTTCAAAGACTTAGTCTGAAAAAAAAAGTAAAATACCCAATGAATAAGTTTTATATTGATTATATATTGAAAATCTTATTGTTGCTATTTTGGATTAAAACATCATTCAAATTAATTACACTTGTTCCTTTTATTCTTTTATTATTATTTTAAATGTTTATTTATTTTTGAGAGAGAGAGGGAGAAAGAGCACAAGTGGAAGGGCAGAGAGAGAAGGAGACACAGAATCCAAAGTGGGCTCCGGGCTCAGGGCTCCAGGCTCAAGAACCACGAGATCATGACCTGAGCCAAAGCTGGACGCTCAACCGACTGAGCCACCCAGGCACCCCACCCTTGTTCCTTTTAAATGTGGCTACTTGAAAATTTAAAGTTACTTAAGTGGCTTGCATTGTATTTCTACCGGCCAGGACTGCTGTAGATCAGCCTTAGCAAACTATGACCTGTAGGCCAGTGCCCAGTTTTGTAGGGCCGATGAACTAAGAAATTTAAAAGAAATTGCTTTGGAGGTGCCTGGGTGGCTCAGTTGATTAAGCGCCCAACTGCGGCTCACAGTTGGTGGGGTTCGAGCCCCGCGTCAAGTTGTGTGCTGACAGCTCAGAGCCTGCAGCCGGCTTCACAGTCCCTGTCTCCCTCTCTCTCTGCCCCTCCTCCGCTTGCTCTCTCTCTCTCTCTTTCAAAAATAAATAAACGTTAAAAAGGTTTTTTTAACGTTTATTTATTTCTGAGGAAATGAAAAAAAGTTTTTTCAAGAAATTCCTTTAGAAGAAGGAAGAGGAAAAGGAGGAAGAGAGACAAAAACTGCATGTGGCTTAAAAGCCTCCAATATGTGCTGCTTGGCTCTCTACAAAAAAGGTTTTGCTGGCCTCTGCTCTAGATTCTTACCACTCTGCGTCCTGTGGAACAGGAGCACTGACATCGCCCAGGAGCCTGTCAGAAATGCGGAACCTCAAGCTCTAACCTGGACTTACTGAGTCAGAATCTCCATGTCAACAAGACCTGCAGGTGATTCATGTGCTTGTTAAAGTGTAAGAGGTACAAGGGTAGATGATAGTCATTGGAGGATATTTAAAAAAGAGAGTGGCGGGTTTATTTTCCCACATAAAACCCCCTTCTTTTACACCTAGAATAAGTCAGTTTGTCCAAGTACTTTGTAATATTTCTGTGGAGAGTATGGATAAACATTTCATTTTCCTGAACTGACATTGTGTCTGAGATGAATTCAACTCTATATTAAAGAAATCAAGGTCATGGGGTTTGGTCTGATTCAATGACTTCCAAAAATTTCTTTGACTATGAATGACAAGGAAAATATTTTTTATTGGGGCACCTGCGTGGCTCAGTCGGGCAAGTGTCTGACTTCAGCTCAGGTCAGGATCTCACAGTTGGTGAGTTCAAGCCCCACGTCGGGCTCTGTGCTGACAGTTCGAAGCCTGGAACCTGCTTCGGATTCTGTGTCTCCCTCTCCCTCTGCCCTCCCCTGCTCATGCTCTGTCTCTCTCAAAAATAAATAAACATGTAAAAAAAAAACCTTAAAAAATATTTTTTATTTTTACTGGATGTCAAAGTATATATATCTATAAATATATAGAGAGATATATAAACATAGATATATTTAACTGAAATCAAAGTTACACAAAATAGTATTTGCTTTTCCTGGAGACACGCTGCCGTATTTTCTATTGTATTCTATTCTTTTCATTCCAATCCATTCCATTCTATAATATTCCATTCCATTCCATTCAAACCAGTGTATTTTTAGTCATGACAGAGTACCTGGCACTGAACTAGCCTTCCCACTAGAAACAACTGTGAAATTGGGTGAAACATATCCAATGCCTGATTTGAGTCAGTCAACTGTTAGGGAAGAAAACTTAAGAGGTATAGCTCATAATCACCCATTCTGTTAGGGATAATTTCCTTATTGTGTTGCAGAGAGTTGGGGTCTGAGCTGAGCATGGTCATTCCATTGAGTTTTGGAGGAGACAGAGATCAGAGTTTCAAAAAGCTGACACGGCTGGAATCCATGAGTCAGGGCAACAGAAATGAGAGAGCAAAGGGATCCCAGGAGTCCTTCCCGGGGTCACCCAGGAGTCCATGGCTGAGGGCTGAGCTGTTCCTCTTGTGCAGAGAGCAGCTGAGAGCAGGTGCTGTAGAATTGGGAGCAGAATGGGCTAGGATGAAGCAGGCTGGGGGAAGGGTGTGCAGAAAGAGCTTGGAGTTCCGGCCCTGCCAGAAAGGGGAGATCACAGCACCACCCCTGGAGCCCAAAAAAGACAGCACCCAGAGGAAGACCAACTCTGACCTGCCCTAACAAAACCAATAGCCCCAAAGCTCCAGAGGAGACAAATTTTGTAGGGCCAGGTCTAGTTAGCTTTGGCCACACATTGCAGCCCAGTCCCGTCTGGTCAATCTGACGAGCACGCCCTTGGTGGAAGAGTACAGTTGGAACTGACCAAATCAGCTGTTATACCTGAGGTGGAAAGAACATCAGAGTGTATATTCTACTGCTACTGTATGTAGCATTTTCATAAATGAAGACTGTTATTTTAGTTGCCCCCCCAAATATTCATTCATTCATTTATTACTTTGTTATTAAATAATTTCTGAAGAGCGATTATGTGTCTGAGATGGAGCTGGCAGTAGGGATACAGAGATGTAAAAAGACAATTCCAGCTCTCATGATGCACACAGTTAGATAATGTGTGAAAGATAGTGTGAATCTCTATGGAGCTATTCCAGTTGAGAAGTGCAGTGGTGTCCCTTTATATGTGGGGATGTGTTCCAATACCCCTGCGGAACGATGTCTGAAGTTGTGGATGGTACCAACCCCTCTATATATATTTTCCTGTGTGTACATATCTATGATACAGTGCAATTTATAAATTAGGCACAGTAAGAGGTTAGCAATAATAACTAATCGTAAAATAAACAATTGTGACAATACAGTGTAATAAAGTTATGTGGTCTCTTCCTCAAAATATCTTATACTGTATTCATCCTTATGACGATGGTAATGTGAGATAATAAAATGCCTACGTGATGAGATGAAGTGAGGTAAATCACGTAGGCATGTGACGTAGCATTGCAGCTGCTATGGACCTTTTGACTGTATGTCAGAAGAAGGATCATGTGCTTCCAGACTGCAGTTGATCACAGGTAACTGAAAGCATGGATAAGGAGACTACTGTACTTTGACATTTTGTAATTTCCTTGTATTTGCAATTTTTTTTTTTTTGTGGTCAACTGATTTTTTTTTTTAATTTTTTTTTAATGTTTTATTTATTTTTGAGACAGGGAGAGACAGAGCATGAACAGGGGAGGGTCAGAGAGAGGGAGACGCAGAATCTGAAACATGCTCCGGGCTCTGAGCTGTCAGCACAGAGCCCGACGTGGGGCTCAAACTCACGGACTGTGAGATCATGACCTGAGCCGAAGTCAGCCACCCAACCAACCGAGCCACCCAGGCGCCCCTGTATTTGCAATTTTTTAATGTTTATTTATTATTTTGAGAGAGAGAGAGAGAGAGAGAGCAAGTTGGGGAGGGGCAGAGAGAGAGGGAGACAGAATCCGAAGCAGGCGCCAGGCCTTGAGCTGTCAGCACAGAGCCTCATGCGGGTCTCAAACTCACAAGCAGTGAGGTCCTAATCTCAGCTGAAGTCTGACGCTTACCTGACTGAGGCACCCAGGCACCCCAGACCTTATTCTTTTTCTTTTTTCTTTTTTTAAATGTTTATTTAGTTTTGAGAGAGAGGCAGAACATGAGTGGGGGAGAGAGACAGAGGGAGACACAGAATCCAAAGCAGTCTCCAGACTCCGAGCTGTTCAGCACAGAGCTCAACCCAGGGCTTGAACTCAGGAACCATGAGGTCATGACCTAAGCTGAAGTCAGATGCTCAACCGATTGAGCCACCCAGATGCCCCTGTAATTTCCTTATATTTCTAAAAAAATTTTCCAGAGTCATATTCTTTTCCTGGTGTTAGAGTAATGTTATTCTCCCATCCCCCCATAATTTTAGCAGTTTTACTGAATCAATAATTTATGAAATATCTGTTCCGCTGCTCAAACATTTATTGCTTTATTATTTTGGTAATATCTGAGATAATTATGCAAGTTAGCTTCCAAAATATCCTTGTTAAATGTTTAATCCTTCATTACTATATATTAATTTAGAGAGTTTAGGTTCAACTGGAGTGTAATTCTAATATTTCATTAGAACACAAAAGTTAAGGCAGTTTATGTTATTGTTGTTTTTGATGTTGGAGATTTTTTATCAAGGTTTGTTTGTTTTTCTTTTAATCGTGATTCAGTTAAGAAGGATTCATCTTGAAAGTAACTCAAAATAAGGGAGCCTTATTGATGTGGTGGTGATTCTGTGACATATGCCTGCAGACTGCACGGTGGGAAAGCCTGAGTTGATTGTTAATTGTTAAGGCTTCACTGTACACAGAGTGTATTGGGAGTTGTGGTCCATGTAAAAATAACAGGCACAAGCTCGACTCTCTCTGATCTCTTGTTATAAGGTATATACAAAATAGATAAACATTTATGCTGTAAGAAGTATTGGGAAAGAACTCTTTGGCAATAGTATCACTTATGCATGGTAAATCTTTCAGACAGACTCAGTTTAATCTTAACAATAATTTGTCTTAATGTGCCTGAACTGTGTGAACGTCTGCAAGTCAATTCTTGTAAAGAGGCCACATACAAAACTAAAAAAAAAAAAAAAAAGTCTTGCTGAAAAATAATCTCAAATGAAGGCCTCTTCTGTGGCCTCCTTGAATTCTTTCACATTATTAATTTTTTTTTCCTCTCCCCCCACGTTCTTATTTTGGCTGGAAGGATAACTTCGAATAAAATGCTGAGAAGGAAGATGGTCACAATTTTAAAAATTCACTGGGGTTGGTTTTTGCCTACTCCTGCCTCAGTATAGAGTGGGATTGTTTGCCACACACAGTCATGGTTATAGAAATAACATGGTGTCCTCAGGTCCTACCACTGTCGGGTGAAAATCTCAAAGGGAATATAAATCACCTAAATGAGGAATCCTAATCCTTTTCACAGCTTTCATACTTATGAAAAGGCGGTCGATTTGTAGCATGTAAGAGAGAAGATGATTTTACTTTGTTGGAATAATTCAAACATCTGCTCCTTACTTTGAATAGATTCTGATTTATGTGCCTGTACAAACTTGATATCTATAAAACCGACTCGCAATGTAATATTTTGAAATTTTATTCTCTCTTTGCTTTAGGGAGCTCCAGAACCTAGGAAGTGACTAATGATATTGCATGAGATAGATTAACTTAATTCTTTCATCATCAATTTTTGTTTGTGACTACATGGTAACAACCATAAAAATAGAGACTAAGCGTTCATTGCTTGGAGCGTTCTACTTTCCTGTTGTGCAGCAGGACGATGCAGCTATGTTCCATAATTTAAAGAATGCCTATATACTCCATGAGCATCATGATGATTCAGCAATTCAACTTTATGCAACGAAAGCAAAAAGAAGAAAAGTAGAATATTCAGATTCTGACTTAGTATGGTGCAGCCCAACACTCCCCAACCAAACACACTCGAGCTTTCAACTCAATAGAGCACCTTATAAGGAACTACATAATATTGGAAGTATGTGTTTCAGCACAATCAGGTACTGTGTTATCTCGACAGTTTAAGACTTAAAAGAGAAACTCTTTCTTCTTTCTTCTTGCCTGATTTCCCTTAAACTCTTTCCCCTAGGAAAAGGATATTGTTTATCTTCCCCCATGTTGATGACTCCAATAACCTGTGTTGAAAGTTTGCAGAATTGCATTGCCACTGTAGATCTATTTCTCACGTTACTCTTCAAATCGAGTGTTCTGTAATATCTAAGAGAAACAGTGTTTCCAAGTCGTTGTGGTTGTCGTTAAAAACAAAAAAAAAAATGTTTTTAAAAAAAAGTTTTTTAAAAAAACTTTTAATCATTTTAATCACTTTGATCACTTTAATCAAAGTGTTCACTGTTTCTTCCATTCTTTCTCCCATTTATCACTACTTCCTCGTCCTTTGCTTTCTCATTCCAAGGAGCTTTTTATGAATTGTCTTCAGTTAGGGTATAATTTAAGTCTGATTTCATAAGCCGATTACTGTGGAACCAGATGACAGAAGAACCTCCCAGAAGAGCACACTTAATACAGGAAGTGAGGTTAATGATTCAGTGGGTGAAACTCTTATTTCTGACTCATCATGCCACCTAATAAAATGCTATATTCACAAAGGAGATTCAGTAAACGTTTGTTGACTGATTACTACACCGCTGCTAAATCCTGACTATAAGAAAAATGCCATGTAGAAATCATCAATTTCAGTTCTGAAGATTAGGAAACAGAAGCACGGACAAATCAACTGACATGTCTGGTAGAATACGTGGAGGAGTTTGTCTAGAAACATTTCTATTATTGGCTCCATTTTAGGTCCCTGTATGGTTTCCCTTTGCTCTCTTTCTCATCTCTTGAACAGGTACATTATATCACTATACATACTTACCTTCGAAGGCCTTTGTAGATATTTTTTGGAACAAGGCAGTAAAAAAGCATCACGTCCTAAACAGGTACCAAGACATTAGATTCAGAAATGGACCTTTGCCATCTGACCAAATTGAGTGTGACACAAATTGGTGTCCAAGTTTCACGTAGTTGGTCAGAAACTATGTGGTAATCTGTGACAACCGGTTCAGTCTGTCAAAGATGCAGAATTGAGTCTGCGATTGGGCAGTAGTTTCCAATTACCCTGGCAGCCTTGGAGAAGTAGTCCACTCTTGAAAACATTCTTTCGGAATTACCTTGCCTGGTTTAGTTGGCGGACCTTAAATTTTCAAAAGCTCTAGGCCGTCATGAGAATGCATGTATATACGTACTCACAATAATTTACACGGACTTTCAGCAAACTTAGAAGACCCTGAATCTATCTGAGGACTTTCCATGGTATCATGACCTATAGAATACACATTTTTGGCTTAGAGAGCCAGTGCATGTATCTACTTTTGTTCGTTCATTTGCCAATTTTGGGGGTAGAGGGCTGGGGAATGGGGACCAAATTGTCAATCTTTAAATCTATGTTTATAAAATCAGTGGAAAAATTATTTCCTTTCAAAGCAGAGAGTAAATTTGTAAAAATTTGTTACTGCCATTGTACAGATTTGATTTTTTTGCTAGAATTAGAGATTTTATCTCATATTGAATGCGATTCCTAAAGTTAAACTTCTACTATCAAAAAGTCATTCTGGTATTAGAGTTCTTTCCAGTTCCAGAAATGAGAATCAAAGCATTCCATGAGGGAGAAAGGATTTATACCAGGAGTCAGCAAACTAAGGCAGGAGGACCAAATGGGTCCTACCATCTTGTTTTTATAAATAAAATTTTATTAGCATAGGGCTGCACCCATTTGTGTTTGCCTGTAGCTGCTTTTGTGATATAGGAGCAGTTGAATAGTTGTAACAGAGATTGTGAAGGCAGCAAAGCCTAAAATATGTGTTATCTGGACCTTTTTAGAAAAGTTTACTCACTGCTGTCCTATACCAGTCTAATTAAAAGCATCATAACCTCAGTGCTATTGATGTTTGAGGCTGGATACTCTTTCTTGTGGGGAGCGGGGCAGGGGCTATCTTGTGCATTATAGGATGTTTAGTTGCATCCCTGGCCTCTTCTATCCACTGGATGCTGGAAGACCCTGAACCCCCTTGTCCTGATAGTGATAATCACAAAGGCCACCAGACATTTCCAAATGTCCCGATTGAGACCCAGTCTTTAGCTAGCTAAAGTCTCTCTTCTTGGCTACAGGAGAGAGGAGTCCATACCTTCTCCATGACTTAAGGATCTCTTCCACTGTGAAGTTTTTCATTAGAGCATTCTTTCTTTCAAAGAAGAGATCTATTCTGCTATTACATCAGTTTATCTCTCTTTTAGTTTTTCAAAGAGGTAGAATACTAGTAATTTCTGCCTCTTAATTAAAAATACCTTAAAAAACCTTGAACTTGCTAAGAAGTCACCCCTTTCCTCATTATTATATTAGTTCTTCTTTCATCTTTTATTTGAAGCATAGTTAACACACAATGTTATGTTAGTTTCAGGCACACAACACAGTAATTTGACAACTCTGTATGTTATACCCTCATTAATATTATTACTATTAAGTGCTATCATCACTTCAAGCCCAAATAAATTAAATAATTTTGATTTTCCTACTATAGGAAAAGAAGTAGTTATGTAAATCCAAGATATTATTACTACTCCTAGTTTTATTATTGGTTTCTTCTCTGATGCAGCTTGACCCCATTGTGTAGAACTGTCTCCATTGAGAAATTTCGTGAATGAGAAAGATTTATAACGAGTATCCCAGTCAGAGCATCACTCTCTGAGAATGTGAACCTGCTTCCTTTTCTAAACACTTCAGTTAACTGATTTCTACCCTTCTATTTTTAAAAAAAATATTTATTTATTTATTTTTGAGACAGAGGGAGAGAAAGAGAGTGGGGAAAGAGTTTAGAGAGGGGGAGAGAGAGAATCCCAAGCAGGCTCTGCGCTGTCAGCACAGGGCCTGACATGGGGTTCGATCCCACCAACCGTGAGATCTTGACCTGAGCCTAAATCAAGAGTCGGACACTTAACCGACTGAGCCACCCAGACACCCTTGATTCTACTCTTCTTTAAGTATTGCCTTAAGAATTATAATTATATTAGACGTATTTTTTTTTAAGATTTTAAGCAATCTCTACACCAAACTTACAACCCTGAGATCAAGAGTTGCAGATTGTACTCACTGAGCCAGCCAGGTGCCCCTACAAGTATTTTTCTTTTCCCATCTTCATTTAATGACAAAGCCTTACACATATATATGAAATCCTGAATGTTTCTTCCATCTTTTCGTTAAAAGAGTTGCTTAAAAGAGAAACGTTCTTTAAGAATTTTCTCTTAGGCTGTCATCTAAAAATAAATCTTTCTCTTCATTTTTAGATAGATAAACAGGGTTATAACTTCAGCCATTTAAATCATATTGTTGAACCTGATGGTCTGTGTACTTTCTGATCTAAGTAGATTTTATCTTTTAATATTTATCTTGAGTGGATATGGGTGAATTGGTTTTGTGAAAAACTCTTGTAGAAATCAGGCAAGAAATATTTATTTCCTCCAGAGTCTAATCTAAGGTCGATGACATTTACACACAGAGAAAATGAAGCTATTTCATCACTTCAGAATGAACTGAAGTGATCTATCACTGCAAATATAGTTTTTAAAAAACCGCCACACACAGATTACTGAGAAAACGTAATTTAGTGGTCAGAACAAAATTAAATATTTAGAGGAGTGGGAAGTGAGTTAAAAATAAATTCATTTACTCCCATGCTAGAATGACCTGCCGTCATCCCTTCTGACTTTTACCTGATGAGGTAAATATGACCTAAGGTTCAGGAGGTTTGTTCCATATGTGTGACGACTGTGACATTGCCATGGTTCCGAGCAAAATATTGTTTCTTTGGCACTGCTCACATTGTCATTACCATTATGCAACCTTAATTTTCATGTAGCTTAAATTATAGAACCATCAGAGTTTAGTCAAGTTACCATAAAACAATCCAACAGATTGTTTGCCTCTGTGTTAATAATTCTTTTCAGGGGAGATACGTTCCTTTCTTATTTGGATATAAGAAATAACTTTTAAAGTATCAGGAAAACAACAGACATTAACAATGTTTTCTCTAACACGAGTGCCAAAGTGATCAAAATTCCTAACGACATGCAAGTTGGAAACATGTAATGTTTTCTTTATTTTGTCTTCAGTGATACAAGGTGGTCTCTTTTTTTTCTTTTGTTCAACAATCGAATTTCCAGAGCCGGAAAACTGTTACCCTTTCATACTTGGGTTGATAGTCACTCTGACCTTCTTACACAAAGAGTGAAAAAAAAAATCTCTCCAAACCCACAAACCAATGTTTTTATTTTGAAGAAAAACCAACTTTTTTTTTTTCCATGAAAGGGACAAAAAAAGAAAGAAAGAAAGAAAGAAAGAAACCATAGCAAACAAATGTTTTGTGATTCACAATTGCACGCTATTCACAGTTGTGGTGGTTATTATCCAATTATATGTGGTTTGTCCTGTATCATCTTGTCTGTGTATTTTACGGGTGTCATTTTGTTTATTTTTGCTCTGATTATTTTAGAATTAGTACAACATATAGTATGTCTGAGTGCATCAGTTCACTTCAGGCCCAATCTTGTAAATCTCCACACCCATTTTGCATAAAAGCTCCCACAGATCAGATAAATCATGTGTTGACGACCTGCATGTGGATATGGTTACTTGAGGAAAGTCCTAACGCTCCTCTTTCCCCATTTTCTTCCAGTTGTTTCATTTATGTACATTATGTTTCATTTACTCATTCATGTACTCAAAAATCATTTAGATCCTCATGACATGCCGGAGGTGGTACTTTCACATTTTCTCATTCATTCTTAGGTTGATTCTGTGGTCTCAGCGTATTTATTTCCATTTTCCAGATCAGGAAATCAAGGTTTCGGGGAGGTGGATTTATCCAAGATTACATAGGTAGTATGCATGGCTCTAGGATTTGTTACTTTTCTGCAAACTGTATTTGCGTGGTTGGATTTGTATGTTTATGTGATGAGAAAAAAGAGTTTAATAAATGGACTGTAGTGTTCCTAACTGAATCACTGTGAGGGGAAAAGATAAGGTGAAATAATTTATGTCTCAGAGCAACAGCATAAATTTCTTAATTATTAGGTTGTATATTCAAGAGAATGCAACAATTGTCTGGAAAGTGAAATGTTTGGTCAATCAAAAAATGTTTTTCCTGTGTGACATTGCTGTGGTTTTGACTGATCTGAGATGTTTCGGCCCTTTGGAGTTCATGGCATAGGTTTGCCTATCTCGACCAGTGGGGTTCTCCAGCCTACCTTCTTTGTGTCCTTTTTCTGTGCAACAGAGGAAGAGATTAGCAGGTATGTGACATTTTGCTTAGTTTTAAATAAGTTGTATTGCATTTCTTAAAATCGTAAAAGCCATTTAATTTTTTGATTGTATAAAACATACGTAACATAAAATTTACCACCTCAGCTATTTTTTTAAATGTTTATTTATTTTTGAGGCGGTGGGGAAGGGCAGAGAGAGGTGGGGACAGAGGACCTGCGGAGGGCTCTGTGCTGACCGCAGAGAGCCTGCTGCAGGGCTTGAACTCACAAATCGGGAGATCATGACCTGAGCCAAAGTTGGAGGCTTAACCGACCGAGCCACCCAGGCACTCCCCACTTCAACCATTTTTAAGTGTGCAACTCAGTGGCACTGTTGTGCAATCCTCAACCACTATTCAGTTCCAGAACCTTTTTTCATCTCAGAAACTCTGTATTCATTACAGAGTAACTTCCCGTTCCTCTCTCTCCCCAATATCTGACAACCTGTAATCTATTTTCTATCTCTATGAATTTGATTATTGTAGGTACCTCATATAAGCAGAGTCATGCAATATTTGTCTTTTTTGAGGCTGGCTTATTTCACTTAGCATGTTTTCGTGATTCATCCATGTGGTGCGTGTACCAGATTTCTATTACTTTTTAAGGCTGAATAATATTTCATTGTGTATAGATGCCATATTTTGTTTATTCATCCCCTTATTGAGGAACATTTGGGTTATTTCCACCTTTTGGTCATAGTTCATGAGTAATGCTGCCATGAACATTAGTGTGCATCTGAGTTCCTGCTTTCAATTCTTTTCAGTATATACCCAGAAGTGGAATGGCTGGGTCCTGTGGTAGTTCTATATTTAACTTTTTGAGGAGTCTCCAAACTGTTTTCCATAGCAGCTGCACCATTTTACATTCCTGCCAACAATGGGCAAGTGTTCTAATTTCTCCACATCCTCGCCAATGCTTCTTTTCTTTCTTTCTTTCTTTCTTTCTTTCTTTCTTTCTTTCTTTCTTTCTTTTCTTCTTTCTTTCTTTTTTAATAATAGCTCTCTGAATGAGTGTATCTTTAAATTTTTAATAAAACATTTTCCATGATTATAATTAAAATATGCCCGTAGATTTTTAGACTTATTTGTTTTAAATAATGGACTCTCCCAATTTGCATCTTTTATTTCTGAGTATATGCTAAGGGCTTATTGTTGGGAGAATTTTCTGTGGTGGGGGTGGGGGGAGGATGTCCATGTTTTGAAGCACTAAGCCTGTCCAATAGGATTCCTAATCAAGTAGAACTCTGAACCCCCTGAAATTAATTTATACAGTTTATACAATCTAATCTTTGTCTGAATATTAGGCATAAACTCTGCACACTATTAGAACGCGTTCTGAGGGGGCGCCTGGGTGGCTCAGTCGGTTGAGCGTCCGACTTCAGCTCAGGTCATGATCTCACACTCCGTGAGTTCGAGCCCCACATCGGACTCTGTGCTGACAGCTCAGAGCCTGGAGCCTGCTTCAGATTCTGTGTCTCCCCCTCTCTCTGCCCCTCCCCTGTGCATGCTCTGCCTCTCTCTGTCTCAAAACCAAACCAAAACAAAACAAAAACATTAAAGAACACATTCTGGGAATCAAGAGAGCAGTAGCTTTTGCAGTGTAAAATTCTGGGGTAAACGAAAGACACGTACACTGTTGATTCTTCTAGGTGAACCAGATCTTCCTGATAAAAACAAAGCAAATACGGAAGATCCTGAAAACAATTAGCAACAGCCTTTATAATTATGCAAAAACGTAATGAGAAGAATGTCATCCATCACCAAGGGGCAAGCATGAGACCAGATAAATGCTTAAGGAATTGCTATGCTGTCCCTCAAAACCCCCCACCCCACCACCCATGTAAACTGTGAATGAGGAAAAGAAAACAAGGCTTTTGGTAAAATGTCCAAAGAAAACCTAATGAATAACACTTCTTTCTCATTACACCTAGGTTTCTGGAAATTGTGGTAAGAAAAATGTTCTGAGGCCTAACTACAATGACATTGTTTCCATCATGCCATATGTGTTGAGAAAATGGAGTTTTTCGCAAAGATGCTTATGACCTTTTATCTTATTCATCTAAACAGAGTTGAACATACTTCTTTAAAAGCATCAAAAAGTTGGAATGAAAATAAGTTCTTGTTTGACTTACTTGTAAGAAGATACTAAAGCCAAGACTTGGAGTTCGCTTGAATTCTTAAGTAGATGGCCACATGTTAATGGATGTTGGGCCAAGGTGGCTTTATTTTGGGAAATTTCTAATCTTTTATGACTTGTTATGGTTCTGAAACTTCTGAAATACTGTTTTTGTCACCTTAGCAAGAAATCAACAATTGAGATAGAACTTTATTTATTAAAAACAATTTTTTTAAATGTTTATTTATTTTTTGAGAGAGAGAGAGAGTGAGCAGGGGAGGGTCAGAGAAAGAGGGATACAGAATCTGAAGTAGGCTCCAGGCTCTGAGCTGTCACCACAGAGCCTGATGGAGGGCTTGAACCCACGAACCATGAGATCATGACCTGAGCCAAAGTCAGGTGCTCAACCGACTGAGCCACACAGGTGCCCCTAAAGATAGAACTTTAAATTGTAAGATACACATTTGCTTCCTCCAGTAATTGAAATTTACGTATTGATTTATCAGGACATTGTGCATATACATCATGTAAGTCTTTACTAGGATTTTTTATCATAATCCCAGCTAATGCAGAGCCTGGCACATGGTGATAGTGGATGTGGGAGGGAGAAACTTTTTTTTTTTAATTTTAATGTTTATTCATTTTTGAGAGACAGAGAGTGAGGAGGAGAGGGGCAGAGAGAGAGAGGAAGACACAGAATCCAAAGCAGGCTCCAGGCTCTGAGCTGTCAGCACAGAGCCTGATGCGGGGCTCGAACTCACAAGCCGTGAGACCATGACCTGAACTGAAGTCAGACACTTAACTAACTGAGCCACCCAGGTGCCTCAAGAAGCTTCTTAATCTAGACCTGGAAGTTTAGGAAGTGAAAACAGTATTTTACAGGCTGTAATGATAGGTGGAAGGCCGTATTTGAGGAGCTTCTGGAAATGGGAAGTGATTCCTCAGAGACTAGGCAGGAGGGAGGGCATTAAAAGGAGCAATTTGTGGGTCAGGATTGGAGTTGATAGCTTCCGCGTGACTCTTAGCTCATGAGTTTTCTTCTGACCCATCCCACTACCCAAGTTTCCTCTAGTCTGATGTATGTGCTCCTCCCCTTTGCTTATCTGTCATACCTGTATGTTCTCTGTGACAACACTCAGCCTACTGTCCTCTGGATGAAAGTCCTGGCAGAGCAAAAATAACCTCTTGGAGTAGTGATGTCTCTCTTCCAGAGCACTCCACGACACCACTTCTCAGCTACCACTGCTCAGTGGCTAAAGTGATTGATTTTGAGGTGGGTAGATATGTTAAATACATCTAAGAATAGATTAGTCATTAGGCACCTGAGATGTTGAAGACTGTGGCTAGCCATAGGCATTTCATCAGCCACCCTGAACCCATTTCCTTTGGTTGGTGTGGAATATTTTTAAAAAGCAGAGCACATTTCTAAAGAGACGGAAAATGGGCAGATAAAAGCTTAGGGAGCCACACGTGAGAATGCATGTTTTTCAAATTGCAATTTAGTATTTACTTCAGTGACAGGGTTTATTGGTAGGTGGAAGGTTTGATTCTTAAAAAATCTTTGAAAACGTCAGGCATTTTGAGTTCCCTCTCTATTCGTGTATATATTTTACTTGTATATATATTTGTATACTTGTATGTATATTTGTATACTTGTATGTATGTGTGTATATGTGTACACACACACATATATATTTATAATCAGTCTCCATTCCCCACCCTCCTGACTTCTTGCTCCCAGCAGGGTCAGGAGCGGGCCGAATTGCTGTGTTTAATCTTTAAGAGGGGTTCTCTGCCACAGTGCTGCAGCTCCCTCTGTCCCCCCACCTCTCACACAAAGTCTTGGGCTGGTCCTTCTGGAGAAGTGTGTGTGTTGGTGATGAGGGTGGGAAAGAAGTGCTCTGGCATTGAGATACTTTCTCTAGGGGGGGAAGGAAGGAATTTTTCTTGGATCACTATTGCCTCTATAGTTTGTTAGCTTGATCATCTGCATTTCTTCATATATAGTTCACTCGTGCTGAAATTTTAATTTGGAATACTTTGCTGTTTTGTACTGTATCTATCAAGGGTTCCAGACAAGATGCATTTTATTTCCCATGTTCTTGTGCTTGTGTGAATTTCCCAGCTGACCCTCACAGTGGTGAGCCAGGGGCAGTCTCAGCAGAAGGATGCTGAATTGGGGACAGCGGGTGTCAAATAACAGTCTTCCCCTCATACTATCACCTTCTAGACCAGGTTACACTAAGGAATTTTACCCCATCATAATGAAGAGTTTTTAGAGAAAGAATATTGTGAAAAACATCATGCTATTTGAACACATAGGGCTTCAAGTATATCTGTGTGGCCATTTTAATCAAACATAGTCAGGGATACTAGGCATGTGTCACATAGAATATGAGAGACACAGCTAATCAGATCTGACCCATTTCTGTGGTACTTATCATGTGACCATCTGCCAGGTCCAGACCGCTTTACAAGATGATTCTGATGAAATTGTTAATAAAAATGGCAGACATGTATTGTGTTCACCATATTACACATGATGCTAAAGGATCTACGTGTCTGTGTCAGGTGGTTGTCCAATACTTTATGCAAGAGGAACTATTATTATCCTCATTTTACAGATAGGGAAACTGAGGTATAGTACAGTTAAGGAGTGTGTCCGTGGTGAAGCATCTAGTAAGCAGCCAAGCTAGTCATTGAACCTTAACTCCCAGACATGCCCCATGTGATACTGTGTCTCCAGGCACAGCTAGGCGGTGGCCTCCTTTATCCCACCTGCCTTCATGCTGTGTTCACCTTAACCTATGAACTGAGCTAAATGTGGTCTTGTTTATATCAAACAACCTAGAAACTCTCTTGCCCATGGAGCCCCCATGCTTACAAGTGGCAGCATTTCCTCTGGAAGGAAGGTGAAACGTTTGCCAAAGTGAATGTGTATAAACTTGTAAAATAAGTTCATTAAGTGAAAGGCTCTGTCTTTTTTTCTTCTTCAATTTTCAATATTTAAAGCTTATTAGAGTTTTTACAAAAGACTTAATCATGTATTTTTTTTAAATGAATAATATGTTTTTAACCTAATAAAAAGTTAACGAAGCAGCCTCGCAATACTTTGTTTGGAAGGAAATAGAGTTTAAATAGTGACCTATTTTTCCAGCCAAGAGTTGATGTAAACCAAGCTGTCATGTTAACTATTTCCATTAGAATAGAATCATGTTAATTACAAATTCATTTTGGCTTAAAAGTATAGTTGTCAGGGGCGCCTGGGTGGCTCAGTCAGTTAAGCATCCAGCTCTTGATTTCAGCGCAGGTCCTGACCTCACATTTGAGACTGAGTGACATGTAGGGGGATGGAGCCTCATGTCAGGCTCTGCGCTAAGGAAGGAAAGTGCTCGTGAGTCAGGTGTACTGGATATAGTGAAGAGACAGCCTTTTCCTCACGGCTCTTTGTCATAGATGAATTGACCATACAAACAAGGGTTTATTTCTGGGCTCTCTGTTCTGTTCTGTTGATCCATGTGTCTTATTTTTGTGCCAACACCATAATCTTTCGATTACTGCAGTTTTGTAGTGTATCTTGAAATTGGGGATTGTGATACCTCCAGCTGAGTTCTTTCTCAAGATTGCCTTAGCGATTCAGGGTCTTTTGTGGTTCCATACCAATTTTAATATTATTTTGTTCTAGTTCTATGAAAAATGTGGTTGATATTTTATAGATTTTGCATGCCTTATTTTAAAAATTGTTTTCAAATTCTTAAATGTATTTTTTGTTTCCTTTCGGTTTACTAATTCTTTGAAACTCAGTGTGACATTTGCTTTACGGTCGAATTACACGGTCAGTTTTTAGAAATACTCCATATGTATTTGAAGATCATGTTTTGCCAAGTTGGTGGACACAAAGATCTTTACAAGTCCATTAAAATCAAACTTAAGTACACAACTGAGTACTAACCAGGAAATGACTCTTGGCTGGGGAAAGAACCACCTGAGAGGATTAGAGGTGACAGTGTGTGGGGCTTCCATGCGACTGTGAGTAGTGCCTATTCCCACTAGCCAGACTGGAAAAACCTCATGATTCATGCAGGATTAGGCAGAGGACACGGAAAGACCTTCCATCATACCGGGGAACAATTAGCCCTAGCTTGAGCACTGCTTCAAGCACACATAACAAATCTTAAAAGAAAATCTGATAGGAGCAAACTGTGTCCCGGAAAAAAAGATTGAGAATAATTTTGGGAAAACAAAAATATCAAAGGAGGTATAACTCACAATATCTACCAGCAATAACAGAAAGCTCTCCAGAAAACACTCAGATATTTGGAAACTAAATAACATGCTTGTAAATATGGGTCAAAGAAGAAATCAAAAAGGAAATTAGAAGTTGCTTGAGCTGAGTGAAAATGCAAACACAGCATGTCAGAATTCATGGGGTGACATTAAAGCAGTATTTAGGGGGAAATTATAGCACTAAATGTCTCTTTGAGATGAGAAGATAGCTCTTAAATCAGTGACCTCAGCTTCCACCTTAAGAACCTAGAAAAACAAGAGCAAATTACATATTAAGTAAGAAGAAGAAAAGAAATACTAAAGATCAGAGTGGAAATAAATGATCTAGAAAACAGAAAAACAAGAGAGAAAATCAATTACACCCAAACCTGTTTTTTTGAGATTAAAAAAAAAAATTGATAAATCTCTAGCTATGCTGATCAGAGATGGCATAAATTACCAATATCAAGAATGAGAAAGGTAACATCAATAGAGAGTTTACAGATATTAGTAGAAATATGATAACTTTAAGCCAATAAATTTGCTATTTAGATGAAATATTCTCATTCTTTGAAAGGCACAAACTAACAAAACTCAAGAAGAAATAGTTACCCTGAATAACTTTATGTCAACTTAAATAATTGAATTTGTAGTTAAAAATCTCCCTATAAAGAAAATTACAGGTCCAGACAGCTTCATTGGTGTTTTCCACTAAATATTTAAGAAAGAATACCAATTCAAAACAAATTTTTCAGAAAATTGCAGAGGAGTGAATATTTTCCAATTCATTTTATGAGTCCAGGTTATTCTATTTCTAAAAACCACACGTTATATAAAAAGAAAACTATAGACCACAATCTCTCATGAAAATAGATGCAAAAATCCTAAACAAAATTTTAGTAATTTTAAATCTAACAATGTATAAAAAATATAATACATCATAACCAAATGAGGTTTATCCCAGGAATGCAAGGTTGGCTTCAACATTAAAAAAATCAGTCAGTGTAATTCACCATATTAATAAACCAAAAAGAAAGAGCATATGATTGTCAAAATATATGAAGAAAAAGCATTTGGCAAAATCCAACACCCATTCATGACAAACTCTTAACAAATTAAAAATAGGAGGTGTCTGAATGGCTCAATCAGTTGAGCATCCAACCCTTGATTTCCACTCAAATCATGATCCTAGGGTCATGGGACTGAGCCCCGTGTCAGGCTTCGCCCTGAGCACTGACATGGAGCCTGCTTAGGATTCTCTCTCTCTTTCCCTCTGCCCTTCTCTGCTACTCTCACTCTCAATGTCTCTAAAATAAAAAATTAAAAATAAAAAAAGAGGATTTTCTCAATCTACAAAAACCCTATAGCAAACATCATATTTAATAGTATAAGACTGAATACTTTCCTCCTATGATTGGGAGCAAGACATAAAGATGTCTGCCCTTATGATTTCTAATAAAATTGTATTGGAGATTCAATTGACGATTCAATAAAGTTAAGAAAAAAGTAATAAAAGGCATTCTGATTAGAAAGGAAGAAGTAATGCTGTTTTTATTCACAGAAAATATGATTGTCTATGTAGAATATCCAGTGGATCCACAAATAAGCTACCAGAACTGAATGAGTTTAGCAAAGTTAAAAGATACCAGATCGACACATAAATATGTGTTTTATTTCTGTATAATAGCAACAAGCAATCAGAAATTGAAATGAAAAGGATACTATTTAAAACAGTGCAATGGGGCGCCTGGGTGGCTCAGTCAGTTGAGCATCCGACTGTTGATTTTGGCTCAGATCATGATCTTGTGGTTCCTGAGATGGAGCCCCACATCAAATTCTGTGCTGTCAGTGCAAAGCCTGCTTGAGATTTTCTCTTTCTGTCTCTCTCTCTCTGCCCCTCCCCACTCAAAATAAATAAATAAACATTTAAAACTGAAAAAAAATTAAAACCGTGCAATGGACTTAATGTTTGTGTTCCCCCCAAAATTCACATGTTGAAACCCTAATCCCAATGTGATGATATTTGTAGGTGGGGGTCTTGGGAGATAATTAGGTCACGAGGGTGGAGGAATGAGATCAGCGCCCTTATAAGAAGAGGACAGAGTACTAGATAGCTTTTTTTCCCACCATGTGAGGACACATCAAGAAGATGAAGATAAGCCAGAAAAAGGCCAGTCACCAAGAGCTAAATTCTGACGTAAGCCTGGAGAGCTGATACACCTTAGAGACAGGGCAGTAAAAGTAGATTGTTGGCCTTGGAGCTGAAGCTGGGGGTAAACTGCTGTTGGTGGTCTTTATTAATAGGAATTGGGAAAAAAGAGCGTATCTGCATACCAGTGACCAGAAAATGTGTTAACTTACTGAAGCAGTGAAACCATACCTGGTACAGTAGCTACAACTGGAGTCGCTGCCTGGTTAAGCTTATGATAATCCGCCATCATTCTCCAATAGCCTTCTGTCTTCTGCACAGGCCACGTAGGTGAGTTGAATGGGTGTGGGATAGAAACCACCACTTCTGCATCTTTCACGTCCTTGAGGGTATTACTGACCTCTACAATCTCTCCAGAAAGGCAGTATTGTGTTTGGCGTACTATTTTCCTAGGCAGAGAGAGCTGTATTGGCCTCCATTTGGTCTTTTCCACCCTAATAACCCTCACTCCACAGAACAGGGAACGAGTGCGGGGATTCTGCCAGTTAATAAGTGTATCTATTACAATTATGCATTCTGGAACTGGTGAAAGAACCGCAGGATGGGTTTAGAGACTCACCAGGTCCGCTATGAGATAAGCCTCCTTTGATTTTTCTCCATAAGCCCCTTCTATGATGGTAGGCCATAGTGATGTTTTGAGTCTCAGCATTAGTGTCGATTCAGAGCCAGTGTCCAGTACTCCCCATCAAACAGTTACCTTGGTAAAAGGCCCGAGATCCCTTCAGGGAAGGCTAGGAGAAAAATGAACAGTATAAGTTTTTGGCAGTGCAGATCAAGGATCAATTCCAACAGATCAATTCCTTATACAGATCAAGGAAGAATTTAGTACACTTCTTGTCTATTTCACTTCTAGAAATACTGCGATCAAATAGCCAGTGCCATAGTGATGTACAGGTCAGACTATCCTGATTGCTGCTTTTACTCTGCTGTCTCTTACAGTTGCCACGCCCACCTTGCGCCTGGAGGCTGAATGCTGCCACTTGGCCCTGTCAGCCCGGGGTTCCAATTACTTCCATTGCATCTAGATTTCCCAAGTCAGTGACTTAGTCCCTACTAAGGTCTGGCCTACAGAAAAGAGTGAGTGATCACAGAGCTTTTCAAGGATGCTGGGGCTCTCCTCACAAATTTCGTTTCCACAGTTGTGATAAAAAGTATGCTTTCTAGGCTCTCTGATGTGGGAGAGTAGGCCTTAAATGACAAATTCACTCTAACGTTCCACTCTCCCCACATCTCTGAATCCCTTCCTTTACATTAAGCCAAGGCAGATCTGTCATTTCTAAATCACTCACTGTGGGCCACCTCTCGGTCTATGTTTTAGTCAACCAATGAAACTGTTAGAACTCTTCTTAACTCCCTGAGCTGCAACATTAATTGCAGAATCTAAGTTTAGTGAGTCTGTATCAATGAATTTGGCTCAATTTCCACTGTTACCCCACACCCTCAACATCTGTTCCTACATAGGTCCCTCATTTAGAAATCTGTATAAAGTCAAAAACTCAAATACTTCTGGAGTAGAGCGGACCTCCTCATGGGTCACACTTTTTACCTCACCTCTAGGGACCTGCTGTGACTTCAGTTCAGTTAGAGGTCTAGAAACAAAAAGGAGTGGTAGGGGTGGGTTCTGAGGAGAATCAGGATTGTCTTTTATAGCACCTCCATCAGAGGAGACCATATCAGTTTCCTTGGGCAATGCAGGGTTAATTCCCTCAGACTGGGTTAATTTCCTCAAAGAAGACTTTTCGGAATTTAGGGACTCAACGTTTCCAGCTTTATCAGGGTTCGACTCACACATCGCCATTCCAACTTACAGGATCCCATCCAATACCGTCACTAAACAGTAGGCACTTTATGAGGCTGGGAGTTGGGCTTGCATTGTAATTCAGCTAGTCACAGGATACGATCCTACACTAGATTTTCAGCAATCTTGACCCTGTGGCTACAGAAGATACAGTTCTCTCTAGGGCACACATAGAAGATCTCGGGTAATGTATGCAGCACTTGAGCTAGGAATTCTAATCCCTCAGCTCATCCTTTTATTTCACGACTTTGTCCAGTGACATTAGGAGCAACAAGGTAATCTCATTAAACTTGTTAGTTTTCCAAAACTGTTGAAAAGTTTCATATACATGGTGACCCAGCTCCTTGCTTCTTATACTAGTTGATTAGAAGTGTCCAGTGGAGATATTTAGTGTCTTGCTATTACCAGATCAATCCATGGACTATCAGTGCCCTCTCTACTACTAGAGTAATTAGCATCTTTAAATCTAATCAGATTAGAGGGTCCATTCCAGAAACCCCAGAAACAATTCAGAAAACTCATTCTTAAAATTCTATTCCTGGAGAACCAATCTTAGTATCAAAGTCTGTACTAGTTGGGTTCTCCGGAGAAACAGAATCTAAAAGGGTTTCTGTGTGTGTGTGTGTGTGTGTGTGTGTGTGTGTGTGTGTACGTGCGCGTGCAGGGGTGGGAGGGAAGAGGGAGAGAGAGAGATTTATTATAAATAATTGGATTGTGGAGACTGAGATGCCTCAAGTTCTACAGTTGGCAAATTGGAGACCTGGGGAAGCTGATGGTGATGTTCCAGTTCCAGTCTGAAGGCCTGCGAACCAGGATAGCTAAGAGTGTAAGTTCCAGTCTGAGTCTGAGTCTGAAGGCAGGAGAAGACTGATGTCCCTGAGTGAAGACTGTCAGGTAGAGAGCAATTTGTTCTCATTTGGGTCAGCCTTTTTGTTCTATTCAGGCCTCTAGTGATTGGGTGAGAGCCACTCACAAAAGGGACAGCTCTCTGGTTTATCAGTCTACTGATGTAAATGTTAACCTTTTTCAACACCACCCCCCCCCCACACACACACACACACATACTCAAAACAATGTTTGACCAAATATCTGGGTACCTTATGGCACAGTCAAGTTGGTACATAAAAATTAACCATCGCAGATGGTAAGGGTTAAAGTTGCCATCGAACAAGAGATGGAAGCTGGCTGATAAAGTTGGCAAAGCCGGTAGATGAAAAATCCTGTGTTCTCAGGACTCTGGAGTACCCATGCTTACCTGCCCTGGAAGCTTCCATGGAGGCTCCTACATGAGGAAACTAAATAAATTTACAGCTTGTTTAAACCACTCTTATTTTGGTTTTTGTTATAGCCTTTAAAACCAATATCAAAATTATATTTTGCCTTTTGGGTTCTTGAATATATTTGGCTCTGGAGGAATTCAGAGTGAAGGAAAAATATTAAGTTCTTTTGGAAATGTTGTGGATTTTCTCCCCTATATGTGTGTCAATATCAGGATTGAAGATGTAGATAAAAAAAAAAAATAAAGGGGCACTTGGGTGGCTCAGTCGGTTAAGTGTCTGACTTCTGCTCAGGTCATGATCTCGCAGATCATGGGTTTGAGATCCTCGTCGGGCTCTGTGCTGACAACTCAGAGCCTGGAGCCTGCTTCAGATTCTGTGTCTCCCGCTATCTCTGCCCCTCCTCCGCTCTGTGTCTCTCTGTCCCCAAAATAAATATAAACATTAAAAAAATTTTTTTAAATAAAATATATTTGTAACAAAAAGTGTCTTTTTTTTTTTTAATGGCCTTAAGATAGTCTACAAAGGTATTTTGCCAAATATATAACAGGATGTGATGTGGGGGTGAAATTCTATCTGTAATTCCTAGTTCTTTCTTTCTTAAACTGGTGAAAAGGCAGCTAGGGGGACACCATGTTGCGGTCCTTGAGCAAATTCTAGCTTTGACTTGGAGATGAAATATTTGTCTGGCTAATCTTACCTAGCAGTGTTGAGGTTTACATGAGGGCTTGCTTTTTATTAGGCATGTACTGATCTGACTTGTTTGAGTTTTATTGGCACTTACAACCATGAGAAGATCACTGATTCATAACAGCAGAATTTTAGGTGATTCATTCAATTCATTAATCAAAATGATTATTTCAGCAATGATTTACATTTGAGAATCAGTAACTAACTTATCTTTTCTGATTTAAAGGTACTTGAATTATTTGGTATCAAAAGACTGAAATATTTGTATTTGTTGAAGTATAATTTATATAAAATAGAATGCACATATCGTGGGTGTTTCAATGCCCTGTAACCTCTGTCTACGTCATGGAGATATTTCAGAAGTAATCACATCAGGCTTTTATGAATGGGTATTGATGGTGAAGGAGAAAATAACTCAAAGATTTCTTCCAGATTTCTTGTTTAATCAACTGGCCATATGTAAATACTATTTCCTGAGATTGTGAGTACTCAGAAGATTATATGTTAATATGAATGTGAGTGTGAGTGTACCCATGCGTGTGTTTGGTGGAGAGAAGCATAGATGGAAATGTTGGTGTCAATTTTTGACATACAGATTTTTTCAGTGCTTCCAGAACAAGTGGTGATGCTTATTAGACACTTGTCTGGAGTTCAAGAGACAAAGAACTCAACTAGAGATATAAATTTGCTCATAATCAGCAAATAAATGGTTATTGAATGATGGGTAAAGTTGCCTACAAAGAAGTATATAGCTCTTGGAGGTAACTAATAGATTGTTTCCTAATATGGCTTCCATGGTGGACTAGTTCTGTTAGATACTTTCATAAAATTACTTTGTGATCAAATAAGTTTAGAAAATGCAACCAAGAGTACCCCTCTCTTGAAAATGTACAAGATACGTTATTGGATTAAAGACCAGGGAGTCCACTGTATCAAATTATGTTTCACATTTCATAATGCTGTGTTTCCCAAACGCCCCCCACTGTCATACTAAGGAAGAAGGAAACCAAATCCTACCAGTCTTCTGCCTTGTGGTTTTACCTTGTGGATGACCCACACCCAAGCAACTTGGCCCTGGGCAAGTGGAATTCGGATTCACTTTCCAATAACAGTAGGATAGACAGGTCTTTGCGCTTAGAGTTGCAATGCAATCAAGTATTTTTATTTGTTTCTGTTTGCCAAATGTTTAACATCATATTTAAAGCAAATTATAGGTTCTATGTCCTACGTATATACTCATTTTATTTTTTTAACTCAATTTAAAATTTGATATTGGTGTTAATGTTTAAATACTAAGATAACCATAACTTTGCTTTATTGTAGTACTATAGCAGAAGATGTTAAATCACTTAAAGATGTTTTTGAATATAATTAATATCCTTCTTTCTTTGTTTCTTACCTAATATGTTTATGGCTTTGAATAGGCTGTAGCAGTGGGGTGGTTGCTTAATCTTTCCAATGGGGCAAGGAACCCAGGCTGTAAGGATATGTAGTGCCTATTCAATTAAACAGGATTCTTTTATAGTTTAACAAGGAAAAAGGCATCTGGGTATGATATTCTAAAGTAAAATTGACTGGAATACTCTTATGCACTTCGTAGGTTCATCCAGTGCCTCTTTGCTGCTGACCTTCAGAGGTCATCAAGCTGTCTCAGCCATATTCCACTCTACCTGGATGTCCATAGGCACCTCAAGCCTGAGGTACCCCAGACAGAGCTTGTTATCTTATTCTCACCGAAAGGAGATGTGGGAAAGCTTTGATTGTTTCTGTTATAGTTACTTTTCCTCTTGGTTTTCTATTTTGCCTCAAGACATTCATTGGTTGATTTTGCGCAGCTCAGAAATTCAGTCAAGTATCCTCCCCTCTCTTTTTCGAATCCAGTCAGTCACCAATTCAGTTGGTCTGAAAGGCTTTTGCACCTCTGGACTCCACCCTGCCCTTGGATGATAGATTGTCTTGAGTCCGATCATCATCTCTCATCTGGGTTGTTGCAATAGCCCTTATCTGGTTTCTCTGCCTCTACTCTCTCAGGATTTCAGTCCCTCTCCTGTCTCCACCCTTCTGCTAGAGTTATCTGTCTAAAACACAGATCTGATCAAGTACTTCTGCTTTTACAATCTTTAATGACCATCTACAGGGAGACAATCTTTGAGTGGATTAGAAATCCTAATCTGATTTCAGGTACTTTCTTAATCTCATCTCCCACTTCTTTCTCCACTTCTACTTACACAACTTCTCCCAGACACAATATGGGTTTGTTATTCTCTGTCCCTATGGTGTGCTTCCATTCTCTGTGTCCTTGCCTTTTCATCACTCTCCGTTGCCTTCTTTCTCCTTAAATTCTGACTTCTACAGGTAGAAGGAATTTCCCACTCTTCTTATACCTCTGTCACAGCACTAAATGTGTTATGAAAACTAAGTGTATATGTGTAACCCTATCCCACGATAGATGGTGAGCTTCTCAAGCAAGGGTTGGCAAATTTTTTCTGTAGAAGACTGCAGGCCACAGTTGTCTCTGTGTTAACTACTCAATTCAGCCATCTTAGTGTGAAAGCATTCACAGATAAATTATAGAGGAAATGAGTGTGGCTGAATTTCTATAAAATTTTACTTACAAACAGAAATTTGAATTTCATGTAATTTTTACATGTCACAAATATTTTTCTTCTTTTGCCACCCCACCCGCCACCAACCATTAAAAAAATCTGACAACTATTCTTAGTTCTTGGCGCACACAAACACAAGATTGGACTGCGGACTGTAGTTTGCTAAGCGTGTTCTAAATGGTAGGGCTATTTCATATTTATTTTCAGTAGGTAACAAAATACCTGGCACTGAACGAATGTTTGCTAAAATGAATCATATAGAGACAAATGGTTTTCATTTTATGTTCTATTCCATTACAAACTGTGGTGGTGTGACAGAGTAAAAATTTTTTAATTAACTGAAGATGAAGTAGAAAACCATTTTTAAATTTCAACCTTTGTTTGAAAATCTTTCTGAGGTATGTTTTTCCAATTTTCTGCCCTAGTAAGTACAGTTTAGTTAATGCATTTAATGATTATCTTGCAGTGCCCCCAGGTCATGATTACAGATAAGAATCTCTTTGTGCAGCCAACTAAATGTAGATTATAGAAGGTATAGCTGATTGAACCCCAAATGCATATAGCCTGGGATTTACTTCAGATACTGCTTTCTTGATGCAGAGGTTCAAGCTGTGCTATGCACTTCTTTTCTAGTGATCTCTTTTCCTCTGTAAAGTGGGGCATAGGAACCCAGACTCAACCAAACGAAACTAATTACCGAAAGGTTCTCATTCTTTGGGTTCCAGTTCTATTGCTCCCTATATAGGGAAGGAACGCTGAGCATTGGTGTCATTGATTGCTTCTGTCTTTCTTCTTAGCCCCTCACCCAAGGGAGTTAAAAGTGCAGTGTTGTTAAAGAGAAAACATTGAAAACAAGCAAGTTTGTAACACTGACCTAAGGAAAAAAAGTCACAGGTATCTACAGCATGGACCCTCATTTTAATGATCCAGTTGAAGTTTTCTTTTAAATTAGAGTGCCAAAATGGAAATTCAGAATAATATAATACTGGAACCACCTAGGAGTCCCACCACCCTTTGTGGTGAAAGCACAAAGGCTCGTGATTTTTTCCACCCAGAGTTTACCTGAGCACTTTTCTCTCTTCTACTCGTTGTAGATTGTCTACCTTGTTTTTCAGCATGGAACAGTGGTAAAGGTACTCATCTGGATCACAAGGACTTGAGTCCCTATTTACTCATTTGAGTAAATGCAGTCAATGTGGGATCCTGGAATAGATCCTGGAATAGAAAAAGGACATTGGGAGAAAACTGCAGAAAGTTGAATTACATTTATAATTTAGTTAATGGTTCTGTATCAGTATTATGTAATGTTAATTTCCTGGTATAAACATCACATAGCTGTTATATAAATTGTAAACATTCGGGGAAGCTGAGTGAAGGATATTTGGGAACGATATTTTTGGGGCAACATTTCTGTAAATCTTAAATTATTTCAAAACAAAAAGAGAAAGAAGAACAAGACCAAAAGGAAATAAAGAAATCTTGCTGGACCTTCCTTCAAAATATATGTAGAATCTGGTCACTTCCTATAACCTCTGTTAAAACCACTTTGACTCAATTCATCACTATCTCTCACTTGGATTATTATAATAACTTCCTAATTGGTCTTTTTGCTTCTATTCTTGGTCCCTCAGAGTCAATTTTCAGTGCAGTAGCCAGAATAATTATAAGCAAAAAATTAAAACTCTACAGTATACTGCCATTAGTCTTAGGGTGAAGCCCCAAGTTCTTACATTGGTGAAGAACAGCCACCATCTGGCCCACAGCCCCCCGTGGTCCCCCCTTGCACACTTTCCCACTTCTCACTTCCTCCAGCCATGTTGACCTCCTTGCTGTTCCCTGAGCATATCAGGAACATTCCCATTGTAGAACCTGTGCACTGGCTATTTCTTCTGCTAGGAACAGTCTTTCTCCAGATACCATTATGTTCTCGTGTTTGAATATCATTTCAATGAGGCTGACTTACACTCTTTAACAATTTTACCCCCCACTGCCTGATGCTCATCTGAACTGGAACTTGCATTCCTCTTAGCGCTGTTCTACCTAAAAGAAATTTCCATTGCACTTCTCATCTTCTAAGACACTGTTTAAGTTTATGTATTTATCATCATGGTCATTGTCATCGTCATTATCATTATTAATGGGCTAGTCTCCCCAGACTCAAATGTAAACTCCAGGAGAGCAGGAATCTTTTCCTATTTTGTTTCCTGGTATATCTCAAGAGCCTAGAAAAATTCCTGGCATAGGGGCACCTGGGTGGCTCAGTCGGTTGAGTTTGACTCTTGATTTTGGCTTGGGTCATGGTCTCATGGTCGTGGGATCCAGCCCCATGCTCAGCATGGAGCCCGCTTGGGATTCTCTCTCTCTCTCATAAAAAAAGAAATAAAAAGAAAAAAAAAATTCCTGGCACAGAGTAGGCACTCCATAAATACTTGTTAATGAATTGAATTAATGAATTGAATAAAAGGATAGACAGAAATTGAAAACTACTTTGTCGGTAAAGGAAAAAATAGTGTGTAGTACAACTTTATGGCTATTGATTTGGGTCATGGGAAGGAAAAATGCCCCACTAATCAACACAGAAAAAAATATATATATAATTTTCAACTTGTTTTATTTTGTATTTTTAAAAATTTTACATCCAAATTAGCATATAGTGCAACAATGATTTCAGGAGTAGATTCCTTAGTGCCCCTTACCCATTTAGCTCATCCCTCCCTCCCATAACTCCTCCAGTAACCCTCAGTTTGTTCTCCATATCTATGAGTCTCTTCTGTTTTGTCCCCCTCCCTGTTTTTATATTATGTTTGTTTCCCTTCCCTTATGTTCATCTGTTTTGTCTCTTAAAGTCCTCATATGAGTGAAGTCATATGATTTTTGTCTTTCTCTGACTAATTTCACTTAGCATAACACCCTCCAGTTCATCCATGTAGTTGCAAATGGCGAGATTTCATTCTTTTTGATTGCCGAGTAATACTCCATTGCATATATATACCACATCTTCTTTATCCATCATCCATCGATGGACATTTGGGCTCTTTCCATACTTTGGCTATTGTTGATAGTGCTGCTATAAACATGGGACTGCAAGTGTCCCTTCGAAACAGCACACCTGTATCCCGTGGATAAATGCCTAGTAGTGCAATTGCTGGGTCGTAGGGTAGTTCTATTTTTAGTTTTTTGAGGAACCTCCAAACTATTTCCCAGAGTGGCTGCACCAGCTTGCATTCCCACAGAAAACTATATTTCTAAAGGAAGGTATTTGTTGGATATACCAGTGAAAATGTCCAATAAACTGTTGAACATGTAGCTCTGCAACTCAGGGTAAAGGTCTGGGGTGAAGAGAGAAATTAGGAAGCTTCTACTTATAATTGTAGGCATGAGAAGAATGAGAAAAATAAGGTCTCTTGCAGTTTCGAATATATTTGTTTATCATATCTGCATCCTAAGATGAGGAAGCCTGAGTGGCATGGAGCTCTGGAGGGCTGGGGGTGGCTGGGGATGGAGAAGAGCTCACGAATGAATGTGATAGGGTGCCAGAAGCACGTTTTACCTACTTCACAATCTGGCATAGAGCTAAAGCATTTATGGTTGAGGAAGGTGAAGGATTAGAGGATGCAACCAGGCAGCTCCTTGTCATTTAAAGTGAGACAACCAAAGGATGATGGGGCAGAGCTTCTAATGTCCTACCTAAAAATGAATCAAATCAAATCAGTTTTAACATACATGCAGGGTTGTTTTCTTTTGTTTTGTTTTGTTTACTACAACTGGGCTGGAATTGGGGCAGGGTAGGGGTCAGAAATGGGGCGTGGAGGGAGGATCATGGCCTAGCTCTTACTTTTCTAAACTCTAATAGTCGAATACTCAGTGGTATTTCTTCAGTCTTTTAGACCATCACCTTGTCCCTTCTTTGGAGAATAATTTTGTCATTGAAGCTTTCACTTTGGCAAGAATCCGATTCATCAAGGAAGACAGAACTCCGTGTTTGCCTGCTTCAAGGCAGAGTTAAAGTCTACTTTGGCAAGCTTTACAAGGAAAAGAGAGAAAAGAAAATAAGAGCCATAAATCATCGGAGGCCAGAATACAGGATTAAAGATACTCAATCCATTTCAGAGAGGACTTTTGCTAGCATGTTCACCTAATGACCCTGTTTTCTCCCATCAGCCTTTAGATCCTCCCACTCCGTGTGAGCTACGGGAGTGACATCTTTGTTAGAGGCAGCTACGGGGAACGATGAGATTCTGCAAGACTGGCATAAGGCTTACTTCTTAGTGACACTTCTAAGCGTCGTTGTTCTTAGGCAGGGTCCATTTTGAGAATTTCATGTTCGTGTTTATGTAACAGTACATCTTCAGAAATAATAAGCAGTTGTAACTCAACCCCTGTTGGTCTGTGGTAAACAGAGGAGAATGGCAGGGTTCCCATCTTGTAACTAATCCGCTCCCCTTCACATGACTAATTTAAGTTGTGCATTCACAAACTCTTGGTGAGAATCAGATTTTAAGGGAACATATACTTCGTGAAATTGGGCAATTTTTAAAAGGCCAGGCCTCCAGATTTGTGTTCTGTACACTTGAACTTTAATGAACTTTTCTTCCTTTTCAGATAGGCTAAGAACACCTCTACACCTCATCATGAGTCACCTAGGTAATTATTACCTGTTGATTTTATAATAAAATGCTACTTATCAAATCTATCATGTCACTCTTTACATTATTAAGAAAAAACAATTTATATGGGCCAAATTACACCTGGAGACTGAGGAGAAAAAAAAATTGTTATGATTTGTTTTTCAATTTAACGACATTCTGTGTCAAGAAATCCTGCAAGGAACCTTCAGATAGTACAAGGAGCTTTACTTCTCACGTACAGGAGGCCGTCCTGCCGTAACTCTGGTTATCAGTATCCACTTGGAAATGAGGTAATTTGAACAAGGAATCAACACTTTGGAGCCTCCCCTAAGCCTTCATGTTATAGCTTGAATTCAGTTAAAGGCAGTCCTCAAAGGATCGCCTGTCAGTTCATTGTTTTCAATCAGAATGTATTTACCCTGAGAGAAGAAAGAAGGAAACTGGCATTTATTTAGCCAGGCTTTCCTGCTGTAGTGTGTTTCCAGTGTAATGATGCATGTACCCAAGAACCTAGTATACTGTGAATAAATATTTGTTGAATGAATAAATAAGTAATTAGCCAATGACAAAGTGTTCTCTTTGATTCCAGGGACAAGGGGAGCCTTTCAAGCGCAGTCATCTATTGTTTCCTGGAGCTGAGGTAATATTAATAGAGGAAGTACTCATGGACCTTCCATTGGTGGCTTCTGTGCCTCAGAATTAGCACTAGAAAAGTGCCCTCAATTTTCCTGCATGCTGAAGTGAACTAATCCTCGTTGAGCCGGGAATAGAAGGTCAAGGGTCATAACTGTCATCTTTCTGGGACACTCAACTTCCTGTGGGGGTCCCTGGGCCACACCCAGAGATACTCAACAGCTTCACAGGGGAGGACTCTCGGGTTCCTCCTCTCCCTCCCCTAAACATTCACTAATCATTTGGAAGTTTGATTTGGGAGTTGTGCTTTAAAGCATCTGGCTTAGTTTTGAAATACAGCAATCACTGTTTCATATTACCCCACCCCCACCCCTCCACCCCCCACCCCCACCCCGTCTTTTTTTTTTTTTTTTTTTTGCAGCATATGTGATGAGAACAGCCTTGGTCAGAACCATGCAGCCGCCGAATAGTCTTTGTGTCACAGGAGTGGAACGCTTGGATTTTAGTCACCTTCTTTACTTGGATAAGCCACAGAAACAAAAGCTAAACCTGGTGCGTAGCCGTGGTTCAGTTCACCCATGATAGGCCCTGAGAAGTTAGCCTTGGTTTCAGATATGTGTAAGTAAGCCATGGTGATTTGAAATTGGGGAGAATGAGATGTGGTTGATGACATTTCCTGAGGACCTGTTGAGTAAGCGGGAGACTCATGTTTCTAAGGAGCATTCGGTTACTTCAGGTCAAAGAGATTTGCATGAGAAATTTGTGCACCTGGAAATATAAATTGCACGCTTAATAATTGCATGTGCAGTAAGGGAAGTTTTATTAAGGCCTTGAGGAAGATTGGACTCACTGGCCATATGTGCTAACAGCAGTGAGGAGAAAACACGGGTCTAGTTGAAAGGGATTACAATCTGGGTTTAGAGCAGGTGGGCGCTAGGATTCGGAACATTCTGACGATGAGACCAGGAGGTAGAGCTGGGAAGGGCGTCTGGGCTAAATGAGCAGCAGCAGAAATCCAGTGCTTTTCCTTTTTATGTGAAACACTCAAGTTTTGTGGGGAAGATTAAGCCTGAGAAATCTAAGAACAGTTTGACTAGTTACACTCTGGAAATCTGGCAAGAGGAAAGGTGAGTGATTAAGGTGGTTTCGGTCTAGCCCATAGTGCTCAGCACTCTTTGGCACTGCTTGGTTTGGCAAAATTGTTAACACCCTTCTGGAGGGAAGCTTGGGGCTGAGAGATTAAGGGCATTACAGGTCAAAGGTTGACTGTGTTAATGTATTTATTTGGGAAACCATACAAAAGCCCTTATTAACCTTGGCTTTTGGAGACCGGGGTTGTCAATCCTTCACTTTCGTGATCCCATTTTCACCTAAAAATGTTTTTGAGCAGCCCAGTATCAAAACAGAATCTATATACCTCAGGTAGAAACATGTTGAATTGCGTGGTACCTGGAATAAATACTACGGACACTGGCAGCTTCGTTGGTTAGCTACCTATCACGTGAGCTATTCTTTCGTTCCTATAAATTTCGTTACTATTTCAGGAGAGAAGGTAAGTTATTTTTCAAAAATAGGGTGGAAGGAATGTTCTCTATTATTAAAAAAAAAAATTCCTCTTTCAAAATGAAGCTTTCAGATTCCTAATCATTTAGGGGAGCACTGTCTACCTGAAAAAAAAAATACGAGGTGTCTTTTAGTCTCAGGGGGGTTTAGCAACAAACCATTATTGTTTGCAGGCTGATTGTTCTGAGAAGGCGAGCTGCCTTAATGACAGCTTAGGCAGTAACAATCCATGATATAGTACTTACTTGGATGTAGCAACAACTGTGCTCTAAGCCAAGAAGAAGGAGGAAAAAAGTCAGTATCTTGTGCGTGAGAAGCTTGTAGATACCCTGAGGTGACTTCATATAATTCTAAAATAGCAGGTAGCTTCTTGCATAGCTAATCAAGGCATCAGCGCCTGGAGCAAGTGGAGGTGGCTGACAGTGTACTTTGGTTTCAGATGCATTCAGCTCTTTTTGAGTGATATGAGCTTAATTCATATTCTGGTTTCTATACTAAAAGTTTATGTGTTCTGATTTGGCAAATATCCTCCCCCACAACCTGACAGAGCGTGCTTTGATAAAGCTGCCGATCTTAACGTCTTACTTGCATTTGTTCATTTGTTCATTATATGCGGTGAGAAAGTTCGTACAGCTGAATAAAGGGAAGAGGTTTTTTTTTGTTTTTTTGGGTGTTTTTTTTTAAGCATTGAGTTATACCCCACCCTCCACTTCCATTCATTGCTCAGCAAAGGACAAAGGCGGCTCACCTGAAAAACTTGAAATACACCCTGTAGGTAAGTGGAAAGAGCTCACAGAGAAAGGAGTCATCCTGACTTTGTAAAGTAGGTAGGTCATTTCTGGAGAGAGCAGCACCTTCATGAAAGTGAAGGTCACAGAGTGACATGCTTAGATAGTTTTAATTGCCAGCGTCTTGAGGTCTTCCAAAGAAAGTGTAACATCAGTGGATCGCTTTGGTTTGTCATTATGTCCATCCAAGCTCTGGGCTGTGGTTTTGGTTCTATAAATCCCTCTGGTTTAAGATGTAAAGGAAACGACTTCTCGTAGGGACCATTGGCCACTTGCTAGGCAATCACTGTCGCGAGGCAGATCTGCCTTATAAAACAGAGGGCTCAGGCTCAGTGCTCAGGAAGCTACAAGTGGAAACTCCACATTCAAAGAGCCCATAATTTTACTCTAATAGATATTTAGCAGCTTAAATGAAATAACAAGGAATACATTCACTCAGGCGCCATCCAGGAGGATTTGCTGGGTATTTTACATTCCACTCTTTGAAAGGAAAAACATAATTTTTTATACTTTCCCATGATATATGAATATTTTGGTATGCAAAGAGATAATACATAGCATACCTCTAAGTCTAAATCAAGTTCTGTTTGGCCAAAGGGATTTACTGCTATCAGTATAATGCAGGCCAGTCAATCAAGTTGAATTTTTCCTCCAAATCAGTGCATTAGCGTTCAACCAGGCAGCCTCTTGCTTTTTTGGTCTGGTTTGTTCACATGCTGCTCAATTTTCAGGATCAACAAATACGAATGCAGTAATTTACGACTCCATGCCTGTTTCTCCTTACTCCCCAGGACCTAGCTCTCGGGGGTAGTTTGTGGTTTCAGTCATTTTTCCTTTTATCTTTTTTTTTTTTTTATTTAAAAAAAAGTTTTCTTTATTTTGAGAGAGAGAGAGAGAGAGAGAGAGCGTGCACATGAGCGGGGGAGGGGCAGAGAGAGAGGGAGAGAGAGAATCCCAAACAGGATCTGCATCGTCAGCACAGAGCCTGACTTGGGGCTCCATCTCAGGAATCGTGAGATCAGGACTTGAGCCAAAATCAGGAGTGGGATGCTTACCCAACTGAGCCACCCAAGAGCCCCTGTGATTTTTTTCTGTTAGCCACTCAGAACTCCATGGGTCTAAGCAGAGTTTATCATCCTTCCCTCCTTCCAGTCTCATACACCTTCAAGTCACAGCCCTGATTCTTCTTTTGATTCCCCTCTGACATCTGTTCAGTGCCCTCCCTCCACGGTGCTTGCCCTCCTGTAGTCCCTCTGTGTCTCTAGGCTGGAGTCCTGTCGCATCGACAGGACTGAGTGTGATGGTTACTATGGCAAAGCACTCAGGCTCTGCAGTTAGAACAGACCTTTGCACTTAGTGTACCACTTTCTGTTACTACCCAGCTGAAATGTGGGGGAAATAATAGGACGTCCTCTTAAATAGGAGCAGGCTAGTAAAATACTTAGCATGTTGCTTGGATAGTTAGTGTTCCATAAATGGTCATTATGAGTGTCCGCTGGTCTTCCTCACCTCGCTACCTCCTCTTGTCACCATCAGCAGAGTTGTCTTCCTTCTACTTGGAATCAATTGAGCTGCGGCCCTTCTCAGAAATCCTGGGTCACGGCTAGTCCTGTTGGCTCAGGTTTGCACACATTCAGAGCCATCCCTCCATAACTACTTCATGCTCAAGTCATCCTCTTTGCGCCCTTCCAGTCCCCTGGGACAAAGAGCACAGCCCATTCCACTCTTGCACCTCGGTGCCTTTGCTCATGCTCCACCTGGCATGCTGCTCTCTGTTTCTGCCACTCGTTAGTATTCTACTCATCCCTTGAGGTCCTGTTCAAGTGACATCTCTCCCCCCCAGGAAACCTTTTTATATAAATATGTTTGAAGTCTTTTTTGGCCATCTGGTGAGAATTGATTACTCTTTTGGTCACGGTCTCATGTCACTTTGCTCGTACCTCTGGTGAGACTTGCCCAGTTGCATTTTGTAATAGAGTTAGTTGCGGATATCCGTCTCCCTCACGGGATTCTAAACAACTTCAGGGCAGGCATTGTAGCATTAAAAAATCTCGCTATCTACACAGTGCTTTGGTCATAATATATGATCAATAAATGTTTTAGAATTGAATTAAAATTAGATATTATGCGGATAGCATCTAAATATCTGTAAGTGGACTGGACACATTTACTATAAAACTTAGTAGGTATGTGTGACTCTGGTGATACAAGTGGGCCCTCCAATGTCTTTGATAGTCAGCAGCAGGGGGACTCCTCACTCACCCCAGAGCCTTGATGAGATAGCAGATAGAATGTGAGCTGGTGGGCAGGAGTCATCTTTCACATGGCTCGCAATGGAGAGGTTAGAGGATAGGGGTTTCCTCCCTTGCTAAGAGGGTAGAGAGAGGGAGAGCTACTCTTGCTCGGGACATAGTCCTAAAATGTGATTCTGGGTCACTCCATGGTGAGAGCTGGACAGGGAGAGTTGGGATTTACCCCTGGATGACAGGAGGTTGACATTTCCTAAAAAGCCCGATTCCAGCATAGAGGACACCCTTTGTCATTGGATAAAACGTTCACTAGCGTGCAGGTGGGAAAGGTGCCCAGAATCTGTTGAAACCTCTTTTCCCCTTCTTTTCTGGTGACAGGGCGGTGGCTGGGACATGGCTGCCCACCTCAGGACTGCAGTTCCTGACAAGCTTGGCAGCTAGGTTTTAGGCAAAGAAATGTGCTTAAAATTTATGTGTGCAACTTCTCACTCATTTCCTGAGGGAAAGTCTCTGGCACTGGGTCTCTACTTTTTCTTCTCTTCCTACTGGCAGGGATGGAAGTCATTGAACTGACCTTGGAAGCCATTTGTTGAAGATGGCAGAGCTGTGTCAGCCTGGCTCACTGAACGCCTGGGCGAAACAGAGCCTCCTGTTGCAGTGAGAACAGTATCAGCCGCTACATTGCATTTATTATAGTGGCTGTTGGTTCCCCCATACAGGGTCTTTTCTTTTCCCAAAGCTGTCCCCAAATATTTGTTGAACACTGACTATGTGTTAGGCCCCCACTACGTGCGAGAATAAAAACAAGAATGAATGATTCTCAGTCTCTGTCTTTAAGGAGTTTATAGCTAGGTCCAACAGATAAGACACATTGTGATAAAAAACTATACAGGCATGCTCTCGCCAGACCATGGTCAACCTACAACCTGAAGGTTATAGGAAGAAAGAGAGGTTCCTTTCAACTGTAGTGAGCTAGAGAGTCCCACGAAGGAGCTGGGTTAGAAAGGTGGAGAGATGCAAGGAAGACATTCCGGACGGGCAAGTGCAGTGTGTATTTTGAGATTGGGGGAGGTGATAGTGAACTCACAAGTTTGGACAGACTAAAACAATTTGTTTTGGACCAGGGAGTAGCAGTAGTTACCTCTGGACAAGTTGTTGGGATGTGACTGGGGCAACGTCTTGAATACCAGAGCGCCTTGGGAGTTGGTTTCTCCCGGCAGCCAGTGAGGAGCTGTCTAAGGCAACATCATTGCATACCACTGTGAATCTTCCAGTTTGCATGTAGTAACCCAAGCAACATTTTGTTTGTTCACAGATTTGTTGTCCTGGCACCTCGTAGGAAGCTGTGAGAAATTTGCTTCAGTCTCTACAGTTTTCTACAAATAGCTGGTTTGTGTACCGGGGGCCTACGGCCATTCCACAGAGCCAACTTCAGAGGAACAAATACATGGATGGTTGTGTCAATGGCTCAACCCTTTCCTTTTAACTCCACCTTTAAAACAAACTTCCTGTCATCTCCCTAGGAAGATTTTCTACATTTTCTACACCAGTGACTTCTTACTGCACCTGTCTTTGTGTAATTACTTCTTTTAAAAAAACACAAGTAAACTTTGCATGTTTAATCTCATTCTTCTTACCTCACTAACTGGCATTTTATTGATTTACCTGTTCAAGAAGTCATGTTCAGACTCAGCTCCTCTGCAGTTACTCTTGTTTGTTTTTATTTATTAACCACCTAGCAACATAGTCTTTACAGGAGCCCTCCTTAACAATTGGTATCCTACACACATGTCTACAGTATTGTGTCGATTTTTCCAGCCATACACACATGTTTCTTCCTTTTGAACCAGTAGCAGGAATCTCAAAACTTGAGAAAGTCAAGCTCAGAGAAAGTTGACTTCTAGGTGGTTTTCCTTGTCTTATCTCCAAAGAGTTAGATGTCTGTGGTCTTGAAATGGCAAAAGTTTAGATGCAGGAGAGTTTGACTGCAGCTGGCAAAATTTGAGTCATAACTTTCAACTTGGGCGGGCTAGCATTAACTTCAGCGTGTTCCCTAAACATGTGAGGGTAGAAGGCCAACATGCCGGAACAGTATTCTGTGACCCTTTGTCCAAGAGTGACCTTTCTTGAATTACTGAATCAGATGTGGGAGAAGATGGTGTGAAAATAAGAAGGCTTCTCAGATGTTTGAATTTTAGAAGACATTATTCTTGCCAATATGATGGAAAATGTTGTATAATTCATTTTAACATTGTAGAAAATCAGGAATGGAAGCTCCTTTTGGGCCATGGGAAAAAAACCTCTCAACTTATAAATGTTGATATCTCAGTAACTGTTTAACTTATGGAATATTCTGTGGGTCTAATCAACAGAATTGTGATCAACAGTGTGGTGATTTAGCTTCGTTTTTATCACATTCTGGCAAGTTGTGTTTAAACAGGTCATGATATCTTATTCTTTAACTACTATCTCTGTGTTTCCCCTCCTTACAAGAGCAGGGCTGTCATTTAGAGAAGTGAGCCCACGTTGGTGCTAGAATCACAAGGATGCTTTTGCTGCAATATGGATTTGGAGTGTACAGTGTAACCATTTATTTATCTCCATCCACATATGAATTAGCTTGTTTTCCTATCCCTCCCTGGCAGTTGCTGTTTCTTCTTTTAGTTGTTACTTTTTGTTCTCCCTACACATTATTTTTCTTAGTTTCTAAATACCATTGTTTTTGTTTTTAAAGTTTATGGTTGGGGATGGGGGACAATGGGGAATGACTGTTAATGGGTATAGGATTTATTTGGGGGGATAATGAAAATTTCTAAAATTGATTATGGTAATGGGTATGTGACTCTGAATACACACACACACAAAATAATTGAATTGTATGCTGTAAACATGTGCATTTCTTGAGCACCTTGTAGAACCAGATTCTCTGTGGGCCCTAGGATCCGTGGTGAATAAAATGAGTAAGTTCCCTGTCCTCAGGGATTGATATTCAAGTGATGGAAATAAATGCTAAATAATTAAAAAATTGTTTTGTATAGTAATAAATGCTCAAGAGAATATTTAAAGGTGAAAATATTATAGAGAGTTTATTTTAACTTAAGATAGAATCTTCAGGAGAGTTCTCTCTGAGAAGGTAGCATTTCAGGTGATCCTAAATGGTAGAAGAGCAGCCAGACGTGTGCATACTTGGGGCAAGAGCACTCCAGGCAAAGGGAATATACAGGGTCAAGTTCCAGGGTGGCTGGGTATACCAGAGGGCGCATGATGTGCTGGGTATACCAGAGGGTGCAGGTGTTGTAAGGGGAAAAGCCCTTTATTTTTGTTGTAATTACAATGGACAGTCATCGGGAGATCATAAGTAGGGGCATGTTAGAGTTTGATTTCCATCTTCAAAAGACTTCAGAGACCAGGCAGAAGGCTGTGATAGTGTTCCAGCTGTACTTGTGTTGTAGTGACATTGGGGAGATGTAACACGTGGTTGATTTTGGAGGCACAGCCCAGTGTATGTGTCTTTTATATTTCCCAGCATAATGTGGCATATACAATGGATGCTTTGTTGAATGGATGAATGTTTGGAGAGGGCCGTAGGGGGAGAAATATCTAAGTAACAACGGAAGGCCAATGATACATCGAACTTTGGTGCCATGAAATATTGATTTTTGAATTTATCAGTAGTTGTTGACTTCTTGATGGATGCTACTGTGGATTGTAGTCCAAACTTGTAATATCAGCAGCGATAATGCCAGACTAATTCCTTGCATTTCACTGTTCATCACAATGCAATGCGGAAAAAGAGGCTTTAATTTGAGGTTAAAGTTATTGTGTAATGGAGAAGTAAGGGTAGCTTTACTTTTAAGGTAATCTCTTTTCTATACCTTGATATCTTCCCATCATTGCCTCCACTTGTCCTGGTGATATTTGTTAAGTTATCAACACCTTTAAAAAAAAAAACCCAAAATCTAGAAATTAGAGGGTCAATATCTTTGTAGTGATGTTCATTTGGGAGCAGAAATGGAAATCATGAGATATGGAACCTACTCTCTGCAGGATCCATCTCATTATCCAAGATATAAGGACACCATAGGAGTCGCTGAGAATTGCTTTCCATATTTAGATTTATGGTTTGTTAGAAATTAACTGCATCACAATAGGTCTATGCTCTGTTTCTGGGAAGCAGCTGGCATGGAAGGGAAAGAACATATTCTTTGAATATCAGTTTATATCCTGGTTCTCTTGCTTACTGCATGAGCTTGGGCAAAACACTTCATTTCTGGGTTTGGTGTGCTAAGCTGCGATATGGTGGCAGTAATCCACTGCTTTCAGAAAATAACTGCCTTTCAGTATAATTTATACAGGAGATCACCTATTAAAAGTAATTCAAAGCATGGTCTCTTTACTTCCTTTCCCTTTTCTTTCCTGAGGAAGTAGTTGTCAGGTGTAATTTTATTGCTTATCAATATTGTACTTGTTGTATGAACATAGAGGGGCTGTAGTTCTGTGGAAAAGTCTCACCATGGTGCTAAATTGGGTGCAGAGTTCTGGCTTCCCTTTAGGACATGCATGGATAACCAGCATAGCCAAGGATTAAATGAGTGGATGGTTTTCTGTGATTATGCCAGAATCTCAACCAATGATAAAGATATACGACCTGGCAGAAATAAAACTAAAGGTTATAAGTACATTTGGATGAAGGCTACTGAGACTGGAAAAGGATTGACCTTCCATTCAGATGCGAGCTTTTGCACTTTGCTTCCTCTCCAAACTGGCACTTTATTTTCAGCCCTCAAATAAAGAGCAACCATTTGATTTTGTAATGTAAAAACTATTATTGCCCTTAGGAAAAGGATTACTGAACTTTCTGTACCTAGTGTTTATGCCTTTAATAAGCACAGTGTTTCCAAGAGAATTGAATGCCTTTTTGTACTGTGATGTTTTTCTACCACTACATCTGAGTTTTGTACCTTAATGTCTGGGAAACTTGTTTTTATAAATTCACAGAAACCTGACAAACAGTAGGAATTTGTTCTCTGTCCTGTAGAGATGGGCAAATCCCTAAAGAGCTTGTTGATCTCATGCTAGCAACTTTGCTGTGAGCCAGGCGCCTTTCTTTTCTAAGGGAAAGATTTATACAGGGGAAAAAGGTTCATGGGAAATAGCAGACTCAGGTAACTGCAGTGTTAACAGGCAGCACCACATATCGTGGGTTCATCCACTTACCTATGGAAACTCTTACAGGCTCTAACATTTGATTGTGCTTTACAGGTTGCATATAGTATTGCATTTTGATTCCAACTATGGCATCATAAAGGGCAATGACATACAAAGACCTGGTACTCTCCTAAATATTAAAAGCCAAAGCACGAAGAGGAAGAGTTTAAGCGTGGGGCAATGAAGCTGAAGAGAAAAGCAAGAGTCAGATGGCAAAGTGTTTTGTGTGCCAACTTCAAGACTTTAAACTTCATTCTAAGAAACTTCAGGAAGGTAAGGCAAAATCATGGGAGGTTTGCATGTCAGGACGTGAGGTTTTCAGTCATATATTTTAGATATGTCTTTCTTGGGGCTCTACGGAGGTTTGATTTGAATGGCGAAGGCTGGAAGCAGGGAGACCAGGTGGGTAGTTGTGGAGAAATTCAAGTGAACAAAGAGGAAGTCTTGAAGTGAGTAAAGATAGGATAGAGAAACTGGGACAGAGTTGAGTGAGTGAATGAATGAGTGAGGAAAGAGTGGTAATGAAATAAAGGCAGTTGGAAGATATGACTAATTCACTCTTTTGGTTAGACAATTTCTTAACCAATCAATAGATCAAACTGTGTTGAAAGAAAGATTTTTGTAGTTGGTGTCAGCAATATGGAGTAGGAGATACCAGCCTTCATCCCCCCTCCCTCTCTGCCCCCTAAAGAACAATATTAGACAGCTATCCACAAAAGAAAATAGCCTTGGGAGGGCTCAAGAGTCCAACCAAGGACTTAGAGCAACACGATGGAGCCAAAACAAAAAAGGAAAAGAAAAAGAAAAAAGGATAATAACCGCACAGAAAGGATCACTGAGGATGAGCTTAGCTGAGATATCCGGAGGTGGCTAGGGACCAAGAAGATGGGGTAATCAATATCAGTTGCACAGCACGTACCATAATGGCCCCGGTGGCCTGCTCTGCAGAGGACTCTGGGCAGCGCCGCAACTGAGCCCACACGGCAGCCAGACTCCCCACAGCTTTCACAGAGGAGAACCTGGTGGTATTTGTTGGCACAGACCCCAGTGGCCTGCTCTTCAAAGGACACTGGCAGTTTTTGGCGCTGAGGTAACCAGCAACCGCCACAGTTGAAAATTCCCCAGAGGAGGAGTTGCTGTGGTATGTTCTCTAAAACAAGCCGCTCTTTTGCCACTCTGGGACCTGGGCTGCGCCTCAAAACCCTGTGCACACGTTGGATCCCGGAGCCACAGCTGCTGCACAGGCACCCCTGTTTCACGACTCCAGCTCTGTGGCTGCTGTGTGTGCACAGGCACTCCAAACAGTGGCTCAATGTCAGGCATCAGAGTTACCCCTGCTGGAGGCCAGCCAGTGCTCCAGAGCCTGGAGTTGCTGTCACTTCATGTGCACTTGCACTCCAAACCCCAGCTCTGTGGCTGCTCTGTGGATACCCATGCATCAGATGCCAGTGCCACCACCACAGCTATGGTGTCAGTGAGCCAGACCCAGCCCCTACAGGGATTCCCTGAGGCCCTGACATTCACTGTAGGAGAAAAAGAGATCGGTTGGTCTCCAGCAGCTTTCATAACCAAAGACCCCAACCGCCCTAGCTCCTTCTGTGGACACCCACAGTTTTAACATTGAGGACCCTTGCAATCATTGCCAACACTGACATTAGCTGACAGATCTGCACAGAGACTACACCACTGGGCCTTTCCCAGAGTGGGAACTGCTACAAACAACCCAGCCAGCATCCTCACACTTACCTGCAGGTGAAGGTCTTTACTTACCAAAACCAATTCATAAAGTTGGAAAGTGGCAACTACTCAAACAAATGTACAGACATCAGCAAGAAACATGAAAAATCAAGGAAACAAGACATGACCAAATGAACACAATAACTTTTCAGTAACTGACCTCAAAGGAATGAAACCTACAGTTTCCTGGATAAGGAATTCAAAATCATTGTTTGAAGGAAGCTCAACGAGCTGCAAAAGAACACAGATATTTGACACCAAAAGCAAAGGCAACAGAAGCAAAAATAAACAAGTGGAACTATATCAAAGTGAAAAGCTTCTTCACAGAAGAAGAAATAGTCCACAGAAATGAAGAGGGAACCTATGGAATGGGAGAAAATATTTGCAAACTATTAGATAAGGGGTTGGTATCCAACATATATAAGGAACTCCCACAATTCAATAGCTAAAAATCAAATAGTCTGATTTCAAAATGACCCGAGTAGACAATTTTCCAAAAACGGAAATTGATGTTATTCAACATCAATAATCGTTAGTAAATGTGAATTAAAACCACAATGAGGTATCACCACATACCTGTTAGAATGGCTATTATTAAAAAAACAAGAGATAAGTGTTGGCAAGGGTATGGAAACAAGGGAACCCTAGTGCACTGGTGGGAATATAAATTGGTACATCCACTGTGGAAAATAGTACAGAGGTTCCTCAAAAAATTAAAAATAGAGCCACCATATGTTCTAGCAATCCCACTTTTGGGTATATACCCAGTGGAATGATATCTATCTTAAAGAGATATTTGCACTCCCAGGTTCATCACAGCATTATTCACAATAGCCAAGACATGGAAATAACTTCAGTGTCCATTGATGGATGAATGGACAAAGAAAATATAGTATAAAATGGACTATTTTCTAGCTATAAAAAAGGAAAAAATCCTGCCATTTGGAAATCCATGATATCATGGATGAACCTGAAGGGCATTATACTAAATGAAATTAGCCAGACATTGAAGGACAAATACCACATGGTATCACTTACACGTGGAATGCAAAAAGAAAAAAAAAATCAAACTCATAGAGTAGAATGGTGGTTGCCCATGGCTGAGGGGTGTGTGTGTGGGGGGGTGGGGGTGGGGGGGGAATGGGGATTTGTTTGTAAAGGGTACAGTCTTTCAGTTATGAGTAGGTTTTGAAGATCTAATGTACAGCATGGTGACTGTAGTTAACGATACTGTATTATATACTTGAAATTTGCCAGGAAAGTAGGTTTTCAGCATTTTCGGTGCACACACACACAAACACACACAAAGGTAACTACATGAGATGATGGATGTGTTAATTAGCTTGATCATGATAATCACTTCACAATTTATATATTTACCAAATCATCATGTTGTATGCTTTAAATAAACACAATTGTATTTGTCAATTATACCAATAAAGCTGGAAAAAAGAGAAATATTTTCAGGTAATATTTACTGGGGGTGTTCAGTTTAGTTGACTGTAGCCCCTGGACACAGCTTCTTTTTCAGTCACCTTCAAGACACTGCTTTATCATCATTCAGAATTTCTTTGTAGCTGATTCCCCCTCTGAAATAACAAATTTTATTGAAACCAATCAAAGGAAAATGAAAAGAGATAAAATATTGCGTATTTATTTTACTTCTCTGTCTACTGTGATTTCTTTTCACCCCAATAAGTTTTTAATGCTTGTAACAGACTTCATTTCTTCTTACTTTCACATTAGGGAATAAGGGAGATCTAAATTGAAAGATACAATAATAATAGTACATTTTTTAGATTATAAAATTTAGAGGATAGTAAATCAGATCTGGTATGCTTGGTGTGGAATTAACATATTATTTGGATGTTTTCCACCTTGTGCCTTCCATAGGAAAATTTACAGTTTCAAATTTATACTCTCTTGAGCCACAATATTACAGATGAAGGAGTCATATCATCTGTGAAGACCAGATTGCTGGAGAAAATAGGGGAGATGCTGGTCAAAGGGTACAAAGGTTGAGTTATAAGGAATGAATAAGTTCTTGATATCTAGCAGTCAGCATGGTGGCTATAGTGAATAATACTGTATTGTATACTCAAAATTTGCCGAGAGAGTTGATTGTGATTGTTCTCCCCCCCACACACAAAGATGTAACTATGTGAGTTGATAACTAGATATGTTAATTAGCTTGCTTGTAGTAATTATTTCACAATTATTTGCATATCAAAACGTCACATTGTATACCTGAAATGTATACAATTTTTATTTGCCTAGTAAACCTCAATAAAGCTGAAAAAAACAAAGAAATATAAACATCATCAAAAGCTAAACTATTTACCATAAATGAGGTGCATAAATGCCTGTCAATAACCCACAAAATAACAGTAAATTTTAAAGAAAGAAAGAACATACATTGCGATGCATATAGTAGGCATTAAGCCAAATTGTATCATCACCCACGTAAGAAACATATGCTGTGAGCAAATTATTGAGTTGGGATCAAAAAAGTTGAGAAGTGAGTCCAAAAACATATAAGAAAAGGTTCTTTCCTTCCAATGTAGTTGATGAGACATATATATCAATATACATTATCTGACAGACTAGAGTGGGATAGTAATACAAGCCAACATTGCGAGACACCAAGCAATTTATGGTTGAAAACCAAAGGGATGATGGTACCAGTAAATGTCCAAGAGGGAAAGAAAATTATGTGGGTCCAAGCGGTTTAGGATGGGTTCCATAGAGTTGGTATAGATGGAGAGGAAGGGAATACAAAGATAGAGACATGACAGTTTGTTTTTGTGGAAAGGAGAAATAGAGAATTGCAGTCCAAAAAGTAGGTTGGTTTCTGAGGGTAAAGACAATCTATCTTAGATATTAAGAGCCGCTTCTGAGTCTTGGGTTTGAATCCTAGAACAGTTCTCACCAATTTTCTTTGGGCAAGAAAGCATCTTGCTAATCGTCAATTTCCTCCTTTATAAGATGTGGCTAATAATGGTTATTCCTTAGAGGTGTGTGTGTGTGTGTGTGCACATGTACTAACTGACATAATGCATAGATTGCTTGATAAAGTGCTATTTAGTGAATGGCAAATGAAGGAATGTGAACCATGTGTGTCCATAGGTAACCAGGGATGGGTTTTGATGTGTTCAGTGACATCATGAAAGCTGCCATAAAAAAGCATGTTAGGATAATAATGTAAAAAAAATGACTGCGGTAAAAAAGGACTGGGGAGGGGGATGGAGTTACAGGCAAGGACAGTGCTTAGGAAGCTATTACATTAAATCTATCATGAGCAATTAAATATCCAAATTATAATGGCAATAACAGGGATTGAAAACAACAGCAAGAGAGGGTTAGATTTAAAAGCTTTTGCGCAGAAGAAAAATAGGACTTCATGTCTGATTGAAAATGGATTAAGGGACTAAAGGTAAGGGGAAATTTACATAGAGACTTCTGAAAGTTTATGATTCTCTGACTCAGGAAATGGTGATCTTTTTAATAGAAAAGTGTGAGGGGGCAGCCAGTTTTCAGAGGGGAAAGGTGGGGCTTGGTTTTTGATACATTGTTTCCCAGTTAGGATGTAAAATAAAATTGCTGAGGTACAGTTAAAGAGGCTCAGAGGGCAGGGCTACAGCTGGGAGAATCTAGAGGAGCAAGAAAGGAACCTGCAAAGAAGGCAGGTGAAAAACCAGCAGGGGTAGAAGGAGAATCCAAGGGATGTGGTAAAAACACACCATAGAGGAGGGAGATGCAGCCTGGTGTGCCGGGTCTGACCTGCAGGTGACACCACAAAGGTGCCTACCAGATGGACTGAGACTGCAGTTATCGATACAGATGCCATCCCTAACTTTTCAATAGGCTATTTCAGAACAGTATGGGTTGGGAGTCCAAGGTGAGGTGAGATCAACGCAGAAAGGGTAGAAGGTGACAGGTGAGAAGTTTGGCCATCAAAAGAAGCAAACTGTAGGCAGCAGGAAAGCAGATAGGCTTTCAAGATGCTTTTGGAAGGTAGAAGAGACAGAACAATTCGATGGGGGAACTTAAACATGAGGAAGAGGGGATCATCTCAGAGAGATGATAGAATGGGAAAAAGGCAAGGAACTGGGATATCCCTACTTATTAGATAAGAAGAAAGGAAAAACTGGTGGGTATAGAAATAGGTATTTTGAACTGGGACTTGCATTGGCCTTGGAAAAAAATGAAATTTGAAAATGAAACTGGGAATTGTCTCCAAATTGAAACTGAAAAAACAGGAGGCCACACAAGGAAAATGAGGGAAGTTCTAAGAAAGAATCATGGTATTTTGGCCATCTTTAGAGTAGTAAAAGGACAACAAACATCACGTCCAATACTGTAGGGTGAGCAAAGGCCTGGCCAACTATATTAACCCGCCGTAAGTCATGATGATGTCGGCACCTCATCAAAGAATTTTCAGATAAATTAACAAGTACAATAGCAAATTCAAGGTAAAATGGTACTAGGGAACAAGGTTGCTTTCAGTGATGGACTGTCCTACATTGTGAAGGCAGGGAAACTTGGCATTTCCTGATCGGGTGGAGCTGTGAGAGATTAGGAAGAAACAAAGAGAGAAACAAAGCCTAGTAGAGTACAACAGCTCAGAGTGTTTCAATGTCAGTCAACAATCAGTGGCATTGCCCAGAAAGAACATTGAAACAGTGGAAGTGATCCAGAGAGAAAGAAATTGTTATTTTCAAACCAACCAATTAGAAAGTGACATGACAGCCTATAAATAGGCAATATGTCAGCATTGTATCATCAAACATCCTAGGTTGACAACTCAACCAAGCGAACAAAATCTTAGGGTGGGACTGGCCATCGTGAAGAGAATCTGCTGGTCAAGCCAAAATAAATACGATTACATGTGACATTTCAGAATGGCAAGGCTTCAAAAGAATAGCAGATGAAATAACCCTTACTAATAATGAATGAGAAGAGAAAAATACCCTGGGATGATGAAGAAAGACAAATAAAAGAGAAGGCAGAATTTAGATCAATAGTGGCTTAAGAGCAAGGACTGCATTTCAAGAAAGCTGTCATTTACTCGTTCTTTGTGCCTGAAGGTCCAAGTCTGTAACTGGCAATAGGAGATGTTTCTTCCGCCTTAAATGGCAGTGGGTCCTATGCAATCGTTTCCCATTTACAAAGGAATACAGCTGAAATGATGATGATTAAGGTCACGGCTAGCTTTGAAGTTCTGTGATACTTAATGTTGAGGCACACATTTTCGTGTAAGAACCTGGACACGGTTGGATATCAGAGGAACATTGCTTTAGGAATCAGAAGAATCAGAAAGCTTGGATTCCAGTCTCAGATCTGTGTGATTGTGTATCTTATGACACATCATTTGATTTCTCAGTATCTCAAGTGCCTTGTGTAAAATAACAAAGAGAGGCTAAGTGCTCACTGAGGTCTTTATTACATTTTAAAAATCTGTGTTTCTACAAGAGTAGGGAACCACACTATTGACTGCCTAAATAATAAGGTTGTTCTTTGCCAAATAACATTAGGCTTAGAAACAACTATTTGTGGGTGACAGAGCCTTTCTAGAAAATTAAGACTTCCTATGGAGAAGGGATGTGATGCTAATGCAAAAGCACAGAGATAGCACTAAAGCCATTGGACTGAATAAGGTGACTTCTGGAGTGAGTGTAGATAGATGGGTCTTCTGAAGATTGAGCCCAGCTTTACAACTTCCAAGATGGGGGAGATCTAGCAAAGGAGATGGGGACCAGCCTGTGAGGGTATAGGAGAACTAAGAACAAATAAAGTCTAGGTGGCCAAGGAGAGAAAGCATGTTATGGAGGAGGCAATGTCGTCAAGGGCTATTGATCAGAGGAAGATGGCGGTTGAGAACTGTCCATTGGACTTGGTGATGTGGGGTCATTAGTGACACTGATAAGAGCAGTTTCATGGAATGGTGGGGGATGAAGGCCTGACTGAAGTAAGTCGAAAGAAGAACAAGAGAGAAGAAAATAGAGCTAACAAGCATAGAACCCTTTCAGTGTGTTTTGCAGGAGAGGGAAGCAACCATTGAAAAAAAGATACAAAGTCAGGAAGTTTTGTTTTGTTGTTCAATGAGAGTTATTCAGTGAGAATGATGCAGTAGAGTAGTAAATTAATGATACAGGAGCCAATAGATAACAACAGAAAAGATAAGCAAAGTCATTTCAGATTGTAGTAAGTGGATATAAATAGGATATGTTAGCCAGGGAAGCATTGGGATCTCACTTTAAATAAAGTGGTTAAAGAAAGCCTTTCTAAGATGTTTGAGATGAGATCTGAAGATTTTTCTAGTTGCTGTTGAGGGGGAGGCGGGGAGAGAGAGAGAGAGATTGAGAGAGGGAGAGAGATTGAAAGAGAGGGAGAGATTGAAGGAGAGATCGATTGCAGAGGGAATATAAAGTACAGATGACCCACTTCAGCTTGGAATATGTGCAGTGTAGGGAAGGGGGTCAGTATGTCTGAAGAAAAGGGAAAAACAGAAGTGATGCTGAAGAGTGGGCAGGTCCCAGATCTTGTCATTGTTTGTAGATCATGATGGGTTTAGATTTTATTGTAAGCACAAAGAGAGGTCCCTGGAGGATTTTGAACACGAGCATATTTTAATATGATCATTAATAACATTGTTAATAACAATTTTATCATCTTGCATTTGTAAAATACTTTATAAGTGCTGAATCTCTTAAGTGGAAGCTCATGGAGCTCACGTCATTTTCTTGAAGGCTTAGCACAGACTTGGGTGCTGAGCTCAGTGGGATGCAGAGCAAAGACTCAAACCCAGTTCTACCACTTGCAAAGCCAGTGATTTTTTTCCATCACTCTGCAGTCCACCATTTTCAGCTTTTGCCCATACTCCCCACACTCAAATCTGTGGCCCTGTCAATACCGATTCTCGACTGAAACTTCCTGTTTTTCCCTTGCTCTTTTCTTTGATTTTTGAACACATCAGGATTAACCCCAGGCATAGAAGATATACTTGAAGAAGCTTGTTTTTAATGACAACATTATTTTTATAGGTAAACTAAAATATTTGATATTTCAAGCAAAGTAGATTAAGACTTATGTCAGATATATAGGACAGGATTAATAGGGGCCAATAGTTTTGATTAAAATCAGTACACTGTGATTGAAACATCCGAATTATATTTTTAAAGTCTGTAGCATAGTTCTTCACTTGAATGTATTAAATTCTTAGGTTAGTTTGCCAGGCATTTTGATCATTATTTTTTGGCATAATTCAATGAGCAAAAGGACCCTCTTCAATCTTTGAAACAGAGAAAGGATTTCCAAACTGAAGTCTATATTTTAATCGATGTTTAGTTAAGGAAGACTTGCTTATCAATCTTTTAGATTTCTGCTTGGAACTAGTTGCATGTGATTTCTTTCGAAGTATTAAAAGCATTTACCATAACATAGAATGTGAAGATAAATATTAGCCAGGTCTTCACATAGTCATAGGGCTGATCTAAGTGAAATCACCATCTACGTGGCTCAGGCACAACAAAGGATTTACCTGTAAGGCTACAGTCAGAGTTAAGTAGCTAAAAATGTCCCATTGGTTCAAGTGGTTCCAACCTATTAAGATGTCCCCAAATAGAAGAGCTGAGAAGTCAGGTATTCACCGTCCCCACCACGGAAACGGGCCAAGGTAAATCAAACTTCCCTAATATTTTACTCACTTCCAATCAGCTACAGTCACATAGAAACAATATTATTATTATGGCTTTACTCACGGCAGAAAAGTTTAAGTTGTTGAAGATTTAGTGCAAGATATGACCATCTGTACCAAAACATTCAGTTTACATGCAGACTGTTGAACGTTTGTTTTAGTGGGGCCATAAAATAAATGCAGCACAAGATTCCTCTGTAGTGTAATTTTTATCACCTTATGTAGGAATAAAACAGTTTCTTTTGAGTTTAAAGGGCTGACATCAAGAGGCAAGAGGGAAAAAATGCCTCACCCTAAAACTAATTGTTTTGCTTATTAACATAGAAGAATAATGCACAGCTACAACCTTTACTGTACATAGATTACAAAATTAAGGAACTACTTTTACAGTAAGTCAAATTGTTAGATCATATTTTTATACCACTAAATCCTAGTAATATAAAAAATAATCTGTCAGGAAATCTACAAATGATTCAACCGCAAGTTGAGACTTGGAAACAAAAAGAATTGCATAGTACCCACCTGTATCAGCTTAGCTCTAATTATATAGATGGAATTATGTGTTATTTTTTTTGTTCAGTAACCATTTACTCAGTTCAATTCAATAGGTAATAATGGAGAACCTACCACATGCAAAGCCCTGTGTTAGGCACCACTAGAGAGGTACAGATAAGTAAGACATGGTCCCTGTTCTCAAGGAGTTTACAGTCCAGTGGAGGAGGTGGATGAGAACACAACTAAACCTAACATAGGTCTGGCTGTGACAAATGCTGCCAACGAGAGTATAAAAGAAAGTGCCATTCGTTTTGCCCAGAGGATTCGGGAGGGGTTCACAGAGATGAATGGTGCGTAGAACTTCTTCAGACAGAGAGGGAACAAAGGGCTTTCCAAGTAGAGGAGCACTATGATGGAAAGTATTTAAGTTTGACTCGAGCATGGAGTCCTGATAGAGAGGGCATGGATAGAGATGGATCTCTGTGGGAGAGGAAAGATACTGGAACTGAGGTAGAGGCCAGAGCCAAGTGAAGCCTTGATGGAGACAGGAACCAGAGTATACACAGTGGGAATGGAAATGAACCAGGGGCCTTGTGGGTCTTGTGATTTTTGTCTCAGTCGTGTTCTTTTGTCATGCCTAAATTACCTGCCAGGGATTTTCTGTTCTTTCTTTAAGACTCAGCCCTAAAAACCATATCCCGGTGGAGCCTTCCTCCACCTCCTGGAGGGCATATGTGTCTCCATTCTTGGTACCTCCATAGCATGTGGATCAGACCACGCTTGGAGTTCTTGTAAGCTACATCCATATGAGGAGCAGATTGGAAGGTGGGCTTCATTTTGGATTCACTGTTTGCAAGGGTAGTTTTAGGTGGAGGTGGGCAGTAGGCAGCTAGAATCCCCATCTGTGGCTCAGGAAGAACATAGGGTTTAAGGTAAAGATATGGGAAGAATTTGCATAGAAATGGTCTTAGAATTGGATTAAATTTAGGGGAAAAATAATGACTCAGTTTAGAACACGTTAAGTTTCAGAAGTCTGTAAGACATTCCTGTTTTATTTTTTAAACCCCGTACTAGCTGTGGACTTAAGTCTTTAACTTACACTCCAGATATGTCTGACTAAAAATAAAGTGTGTTGTTTGGTGAGGGGCTCAAAGTTTTTATTGGAAAAATTTTAAACATGTTTTAATATAAAACAACGTGAACCTTTTCTAAAAAATTCTAAGAGTCAGTATTTTAGTAAGATAATTGAATGCCTAATTGGGGCATATACTACTTAGGAAGCTATGGATTATAGTTATTATTAGAAAGACGTTGCTTATGTGAAAATTGACAATTAGCTTTCAAGAGTAAGTCAATTCATGAGTGAATAGATCCTGCTATGAGATAGACCCAAGTGTGTGTTGAAAGGAACCGTTGGTCCTCCACCCAATGCCAAATCACTGAGGAATCACTCAGAAAAAGGGCAAATCTGTAAGGGCAGATGTTCTGGAAGACATAGTTGGTGTGTCTCTGGAAAAAAGAACGATTGTGAAGTGTCAAAAGTTACTCTAAGTGACAATTTCAAGAAAAAAAAAATTCTTTTGCTGCCAACTATATTGGGGAAGCTCTTCAGAAAGGGTTTTTTCTAAAGAGAAAAAAAAGTTACATCTTTGCTTTTGTCTCTTGCTGTTCCAAGTGTTGATAAGTCTGCAGTTACGATGGTTTTTTCTGTGTTGGATTCTTTTTTTTTTTTTTTTTTTTTTAATTTTTTTTATTTTTGGGACAGAGAGAGACAGAGCATGAACGGGGGAGGGGCAGAGAGAGAGGGAGACACAGAATCGGAAACAGGCTCCAGGCTCCGAGCCATCAGCCCAGAGCCTGACGCGGGGCTCGAACTCACGGATGGCGAGATAGTGACCTGGCTGAAGTCGGACGCTTAACCGACTGCGCCACCCAGGCGCCCCTCCGTGTTGGATTCTAAATAAGAGGAGAAAGGAGGAGAGCTTGGGAGGAAAGGGGATGCATGGAGCAGAACCTGCAAGAGAGGAAGGGGGATGAAAGAGAGTGAAGAAAGCAATTTGGAAATGAAAACCTCTTGACAAAGTTCAAGAAGGTGGGGCTAGGGTCAGGAACAGAGGGAGGAGGAATGTTCATAGAGGAAGGTGCTAGAGTGATGAGCATAGAGTCAGAAGGCTATTGAGGAAAGAAAACTGAGCATGAATCGATGATGCTATGGGAATGAAAGCAGGGAGAAACCAGGCAGCAACGTCAAGAGGAGACATCACTGTTCGTGCCAATCCATATTTATGAAAAGCATTAATCTCTAGGGATGATGATGAAGATGGCAAAAAAAGGACACAGCGAATTTGATTATGAGACTGTCAGAGATCTCTAAGCAGTTTCGAAAATAATGGGACAGGATGAAGATTGGAAGTGGTCAAAGGAAGAGAAGAAATTGGGGTGAGCGAGAGAAGAGAGGGACCAACTGAAAAGAGAGGGATGGGATGGGAGCAAGTGGTGGGTGTGCTTAGTTTTCTTTTGTTTTAGCAGGGAGGAGATCAGAAACCACTTGATGGAAGGCCATCAAGAGCCTCAGAGGTACCAAGAAGGACCTGAAAACAGAAGACCAGGAAAACCATCTTCAATAAGAGCAAAGAATTGAAAATAGGGAATCTAGTAAAAACGAGCAAGCGATGGCTCTCAAACTTTTTCCACCATGCACACATGATTCAGAATGTTCGTATGTTCTGTGCTATCATGGGAGTACATACTTTCTGGCAAATCAGCTGTGATTTCACGTCATTCTCATCCACTCAAGAAAGCCTGTCAAAGTGCAAATGAGAGCGACACTGGATCCCCTCTCATGTGGCCGAGTCTCTAGCATGCATGAGCCAGAAAACAAGAGAAAGGGAAGGTCTAGAGTATGGATTAAGGGGATAATGTGCTATCAGGGAAATGGACAGGGGGCTTTTGTGTCTCAGCCATTTGAGGTTGAGAGAAATGGAAGGGGGGAGAGGGGGGCTTAAGAGATCCTCTCTGATGAAGTTATTCAAAGAACCGAGCCTTGAGAAGTAAAAAACAAAATGTGTTAATGGAGAAACTTGGTTTGGGGGTGAGAGTGAACACTGGGGAGCTCTGAGAAGATGGAGAGAATATGAGCCAAAACCCAGGCAGTGCAACAGGGAAGAAATGGTGGGGAGACACAGAATCTGGGAAGGAGTCCTCAGAGCAGAGATGGGAAAGCTGTCGGCTCTGTCGGTGTTTCACTGTTGGGCAGAGAGCAGGCATCGCCCCAAGATCCAGGGGCTGGCCTGGGTGACCCAGGGTCCGCCCAGGTTGTGGGGTGGTCCTTAAAAGCAGTCTTTTTGTTCTTTGGTGATAACAGACTGGTGGGTCAGATATACCAGTTTTTTCCCCTCTGTCCCCTTCTGTCAAATTATGAAAGCTTCATGGGCAATGTGTGTTTTTAAGTTTTAAGCACCACTCAATCAGAGGGGATTTTCCACAAGGACTTACAAAAATGCAGATTACACTGTAAAAATGCTTTTCAGCCAATAAAAGTCCTGTTTTACTGAGCAAATTTCTTTATGATGTTTAACTTTGGTTCAGGTTCTGATTCCGAGAAATGAAATTTGGTGGAGTGAAAAGGAAAAACAACGTGGAAAGAAGAAAACCCCAAGATAGCCATTTAAAACCCCACAATCAGACCTTGTTTATGTGATATGGACTCAGAGCTTTCTCTTCAAAAATGCATGCGATTAAGAAAATACTTTGAGAACCTAATAATAGGTCCTTGAAACCTGAGATCCACCTCTCATCTTTCTAACTCTTGGGAACGCAGTTAATAAGAATGTATGTTTTTAATACACCGATTCTTAGCAACAAAGTAGTTCTTTAATTAGTACAAAACTCGAATAATGCATTGCCTATTATCGTGCACTGCACATAACATTTGGTAACTTGTACTGGCAGATTCGTTTACATATGTCACCACTGTACCTGTAATTTAGCTTAATGCCAGGTCAGTGTGCCAAGTGTGTGTGTCTGTTTTTAAAGCTTTCCCCAACAGTCGTTTCATGGGCCTTCGCAGTAGTAACTGAAAAAGTGTCTGTATTAGGAAATCGTAATCAGTCAAAATGACTGTCTCTTGCAGGTATCCACTATAGTCTTCACTCGCATGAGGGCAATGAGTGGTTCACTTTTTAGAGAATTACTTAGTATTATCTTAAAAAATGGGAAATACCGGCTGAAGGTGTAGTCAGTACGATCAGTCTGTAATTTTGCCGAGGGAGATGCTTGGTGTCTTTTAAGTGAACTAAGTCAAAATCAAAGCGTGGGACTTGACATATACTTGAGACCTGGTCGGATGGTTAAGGCACAGGACAGACCAGATGTAGTGATCTGACGAATCCTTTTTGGTGTAAGTTGTTCTAATTTCTCACATCACCACATGCAGTTTTCTGGTGTCGGGAATCACTTCTTGACAGAGAAATCAAGCTTCTCCCACGTGACCAGTTTGCCCCAAAGGAGGATGCCTGAAAGAGAATGCCTGCCAGTCCCTTTCTGTCCCGATCTCTGTCACAGTGGTCTCTACAGGTGTTGCGGCTGGAAGCGTCAGAAGAAAAAGGACTCCAAAAAACATGAGGAAACCTCAACTCGCAACTATTTAAAAGTACCCTCCTCTCTCTTGAACCGTCAGTAGGAAGTGTGTGGTTTATTCCCTCACTCCACACGGGATTTAAATGGGCAGATAGCAGCAGGATTTTAAAAGTTTTTCATCATGACTTAAGTCTCTAAGATTTAGAGTATTTTGTTTGTCTGACTGTCTCACCAGTACAAACCTTCGCCATCAATATTAGAATGGAGAATTCCTTCCTTTGGAATTCACAAGCATAACATACATAATCCTTTATCTCTGGCAAAGCTATTAGCTTCTTGGCCTTTGGCTGGTAGATGTATACAGTATCTATAGTTATTGCATGCGAGTGTTCTCAACTGACTTGCAAACCCTTTGATCAAACCAGCTAAACTTGATTTTCCAGATTATTCAAGAGACAAGGCACACATCTATCAGCCTTACAAGTCCTGGCAAGCAATCAAGACCCCATGCTCCCCCACTCCCTTCAACAGAATCAAAGGTAAACAGGGAGCCAGCTCTCATTTAAATATGTAGCATCGAGATCTTGCCTCCACTTTCACAGTTGTAGCAGCAGAAGAAAAACAACAGTCGAAGTAAGAAAAAGGTTTCCTTGGCAAGGATGCCAAACTAAATAATGACACCCAAAGCAAAAACATGCTTCACTGAAACTAAACTTCAGTCAATTCAGCCTGCTTAAAACAAAGCTTTTTTTGTGATTTCAAAAGTGAACATTGTACTTTGCTCTGGCAGCCATTTCTGTGTTTTTGAATGATCCGATTATGCATAAATCCCCGGCCTACAGGTCTTTCAGCACCTCTATCCCACGAGTGATTTGAAAACATGACTGAAAATTTCTATATACAGTGCCTGCCCTTTTCTTCCTAACCTTTTGAAATATACACTTTGACTCCACTGTTTTGACATACATTGTCATTGTGTGTTTTCTCTCTCTCTCCCTTTCTCTCTCTCTTTTATTGCTTTGGAAATATTTATAGGACATCAGGGTCTCTGCTTCCTGTTCCCTCGAAGCTCATGTTCTTAATCACCCTGCCATCCATGTCTTGCTACGGTGCTACTGACTTCACTGGGACAGTTTTGAAGTAGCCATATGCGTCCGCCTTTGTGATTTGTCCAGTTTGTAGTAAAGAGACAGCAAACAAAAATCAGTTTTTTCGTTGTTGTTGTTCTTAAATAATTAAAGCTGTGATGTTAAGGCCTTTATTTGAACAATGGCATGTGTGCTTGGCTGGTGAGTAGCCGACGGACTAACAGCATAAAATGGTACCCGTTTGAGAACACATGGCCACATCGTGGCTTGGAAGGGGTTAAAGAAGCAGAGGAACACTTACCAGGCTCCACGTTTCTTTGGAAAGGCTCCGAACTAGCAATGCTGGCACGATCTGCTCTGTGTACACCGTGAATAAAGTCCCAGAGTAATGGTCACTTGACTTCTTTCCCCGTAAAACTGGAGACATCTCCCCATCGTTTTGGCTAAATTCCTAAATGCACCATCGCATTGTGTCTCGGGAGTTCCCGCTGATGTCAACAGGATACATTCCTTACCTCACTCTAGGACACCATCTGGCAGCTCTCTATTAATGCTTGTTTGGCAGAACGAGTTGATTGAGGGTTGCCTTCCCCACAGGGACCTTGAAGGTGTGAATGACAAGCATGGTGAAGCCAGAAATGATGCTTTGAACCGGGGCAGATGCTCCTGGGGGTGGGGAGGGTGCGGGGGGGAGGGCTGCTGCAGAAACTGCAAGGCTAATTCTCCATAAGTTGCCCCAATGCCCCAGTATAGTCATAAACTGATCTCTCAAAGCCAACTCTGGGATAGGGTAAGTCCACGAACCATCATGCGACTTCCCTGAAAAGTTCTTGTTGCTAAGACCCACTTTTAAGAAGAATAGATAACTATATTTAGAGACAGAAAACTCTGTGGATCTCTATCGTGTGTGTAAAACTGCACTCTCCTGGTTTTTCCTCCTACCCTTGTGACAACTTGTTCTCAATCTCTTTTGCTCTTTCTTCTCATTCTAGATGTTCTAGTGAGATAACGTTATCTACTGGTAGAGTTTCAATTGCTTACTATATAATAAGTACTCACAAATGCAATCTCAAGGCAACACTGCTCATTAGGGTTTGGAGTCACATATCCGACTAATTACTAGACAGCTGCTCTTCAATGTCCTGTTGACCCCCTTCTATCCTGTGACCTGTGACCTGCATCTCAGTGAATAACATCACCTTTACCACATTTGTTCAAGCCATAAACCTGAGAGTCCTTCTGATTCTTCCTCTTCCCTTACTTCCCACATCTAATCAAACCAGGCCCTGTCGACTCTTCCTTTCCAAAATCTCTTAGATCTACCCATTTCACTCCACCTTCTCTGGCACATGCAGTCCATGACTCTGCACCATTTCCTGCCTGGCTTATTAGCTGGGCTCTTTGCCTTCAGCCCCGGAAACTGACCTCTCTAAACTATAACTCAAATCTGCCAGTCTTAAAACCTGCCTTAAAGCCATCAATGGCTCCCTCTTGCTCTTAGCATAAAAGCTAAACCTTCTAGCATAGTTTACAAAGTCCGTACATCCTTGAACTCTGATTCCCTCATGGCCTTAACTCTTTACCCTTCACCTCTTAATGCCACACTTCAGATGCCACACTTCAGATTTACTTCTCGATCTTCCCTCATTCTGATTGTTGCCTTTTACCTGGTTATCTTAACTCCTCACGTGTGGATGATGCACTGAACTTCAAGTCTTGTTTGTACGAGGCTGTGCTTAGGAATCCTCCTCTAATGTTTCAGCTCCAAGTTATAGCACTTCCTATTGCCCCTCTAGACTCCAGCACATCATACATTTATCTCTGTGCATGATGGTCTCTTTAGGAGTTTCTATTTTTCACCCTTCCCCCACCAGGAGGACAATGACTTGCCAAATGTCCAATATGTACTATGTAGTTAATAAATATTTCGATAAAAAAAGAACAAATGAATTCATCAAAACAGGAGCCATCAATACTAACAGGCTCCAACTCATCGGGTGAGGCAAATATGTCTCTTTCATTCTTGAATCCAGTGCTAGTAGAATCAAATTTAATTAAACAGAAAGAAAGTGAGGGAAATGGTAGGTCTTTCAGGATTCTTAGAGATCATCCTCATTTGATGGGTGAAATAACAAAGTCCCAGAGAGTGTAAGTTATTTCATTATCATACCAGAGGATGACTCCTTTTACTCCTGAGCCAGTATCCTATTTTTTCAGGCATTAACATTTCTGCTGCTTTGAGATATGTGAAATGATAACCCACTTTTTGAGTTTGCTTGTTTTAATGTTTATTTTCTGGCTATTACTATGTTGAACATAGTTCTGATATTTATTGGCCAAGGTAGGTTTCTCTTTATTCAGCTGCCTGTTTGTATCATTTGTTCATTTCATATTAGATCATTTTTTTCCTATACGTTTTTAGGAATTCTTTATACATTCTGCATACTAATTCTTAGCCATTTGACTTGCAAATATCCAGTAAATTTGAAGATATATATAATCTGTGACCGGTAGTTCCACGCTTAGGCAAATACTCTTGAGAGAGTCTCTCACACATGGCCAAAGAAACATTTAAGAAGATTGTTCTTGTGGTGCTAAAGGCACAAAATTGGAAATAGCCTAAATGTATATTCCGTAAATGAATAAATCACCAATTTATGGTATACTCACATATTGGAAATGGAAGCTTAAATTTATGAAGTGGCTGTACACATTGTTAGCATTGATGAAGTCAGAAAATATGTTGCCCCCCAAAAACAAATAACAAATCAATACACAGTATTCCATATACATACAATGTCACAAAACAATTCTTTAAAAAATATACTTTTTAATGTTTATTTGTCTTTGACAGAGAGAAAAAGAGAGACAGAGAGCAGGCAGGGTAGAGGCAGAGAGAGGGAGACACAGAATCTGAAGCGGGCTCCAGGCTCTGAGCTGTCAGCACAGAGACTGATGCAGGGCTCGAACTCACGAACTGTGGGAACATGACCTGAGCCGAAGTGGGACGCTTAACCAACTGAGCCACCCAGGTGCCCCACAAAACAATTCTCAATAATGTTTATAAGTACATATATGTAAGGTAAAAGCAAAAGACAGAATGCACATCTTTGAGGCCTGGAAAAACAAGATGAGTTGGAAGAGCTTAGAGAAGAAGCAGAGTTCTAGTGATGGGAGAAGTTTCTAGTAAAAAGGGTGGTGGGACAACGCAGACCATGAAATACCTTGCTAGCTGACACAGAGTTGGGAAGAGTTGTAGATTTATGAACATTATAATTCCTGGAAGGAGAAACCTATCAGTGGGGATAATAATGTTTGATTATACCTTTATGACCCATTTATATGAATAGATTATAGGAGATGAAAAGGAACTCAAAGCTCATCTTGAAGTTCAACTCCTTCATTTTAGCAACAGAGAAAATAGGCTTAGAAAAGTCAAAGTGTAAAGATAAGGGAAGATAGTTTGTGCCAGAATACTGGGCTACAACGAATCCAGTCATTCAATATATATGTTACTGGCTGACTTCTTAATTGGTGGGTCGCCTAATTGTACCATAGCCATAGTAGGTTTGGGAAAGACTGGAGCAGAGAATAGATACATTTTGATTAGTTATGGATTTGTTTTGATGAATGGGCCATAACAAGGTAGAATTTTGAACATCAAACAGGTATTGCCAAGTGGGCAGTTGCCTGTGATATGGGGTGTCTTAGAATGGGGAGACATAGGACATTATAGGGGTCGTTGGAGTTAAACTACCTCACAGTTTTGCCTGGATAAGTCCTACTTGCTAGCTGACTGATATCACGTTGGAACCATTTGGACCCTTATGGCTCCAATAAAGATTATCTCATTAGGTAGCCCAAGGCCAAGAGATAACTGTAAGGTCCTTCTGTGATGACCTTACAGAAGTTGACCTAAGGGGTCACCACCATTGATGGGTTCTTTTTGACTTTTCTAAGGGTTTTCTTCTGGTATGGCAGGTTGTGAGATCAGAGAAACACCAGTGATGTCCACCTTTGTCTTGGTGACATCTACCTGAGGCTCACTGTCGGTTCCAATCCAGATAAAGGTAAAGGAGGCAGCATAAACCACTTTGTCTAAGTTAGCTCATTCATCAGCTTTCCCATCATAATTGACCTCACATTCCCTCAGAGATACTGGTCTATGGACACCAGAGAAGCTGGATATCTCCTTTGACATAAACATATGGGGTTGGTCAGAGATGAGATTCTTTTGAAGGTATCTTCAGGAGTTTCTTCCACAACATATCAATACTATGATGAATCAGATTAGCTAATTGCATTTTAAAAGGAATAGGGAGTTTGTCCTAAAGCAGAGATGTAAGACTGGCAGGTTTCAGCATGTTGATGATAGGCTAGACCAAATAAAAAACATCATAGCTTTAACCCTCTCCTGGCCAGCTCTTAGACATCTTCTGACATCTTCAGGTTAAGTCCCTCTATTTTATACACTCTCACAACTCTACATTTTCCTTTGTAGCACCGTTCAGTTTTTTAATTAAATACTCATTGGAATAATATGTGTTTAATGTTTGTCTGTCTAGATAGAGTAAACTCCATGAGTGGAGGGATCAACTCTCTCTTAGTGTTTGCAATATTCTGGAGCCCTGGCCTGGTATCAAGTTTATCATAGGCACTCAACACATGATTAAGTGAATGAGTATAAGGGGAAAAAAAATGGAGTGGATCAAGTATGAGTGGATACATGGATAGTATTGGTGGAGCAGTAGGACTATGTAGGCCACCATGGGTTAGTCCCTGTCTCTCAAGCAATCAACCAGGGGTGAGGCAAGAAGCAGCAAATGTTTTAGGGGCAGAATAGAAAAATCCCTGGCTCACTGGGGGGTACCAAGAACCTGTTTCTGAGAATAAAGGAAATTATTCCTGGAGAATAATTATTATCCAGTTATCCCTGGAGGTATTCCAAAGTCAATTTTGCCTATTTAAAATTTTTTCCTGGGTTAGCCACACCACAATGCTCTGAGCGATTACTGCGATGTCACCCTGCAGCCTCAAAAGACAATGATGTCTAAAGAAGGACCGTGAAAGTGTTTCTTCAAATGTAGGTTTAGTCCTTATGGAGTTTGTAAGATTGGACCCTGGTAATCCTCAAATCTTAACACAATGGTTCCTTGTAACCAACATTGTCTTTTATGACTTAATTGAACTACCCATTAGTTAGATGAGTCAGGACATAAAGGCATTACATAAATATGAAATATTATTACTATACCATAACCATTTGATTCCAGATGACTTACCTTAAAGAACAGTGTATTCACTTCCACTTTCCCATGACATTTAAGTCTTGGTTTATGAGATTCCCAGAATGGGATGTTCAAAAAATTTAGAACATAGAATTTAGTTGTCTATGTGATCTAGCTACCTCCCTGTTTATGTGCTATGTACATTGGTCAAAAATATAGTAGTCTTATATGATGTGAAATATTTTATCTTTGGTTATAGATGTGAGTTTCATAGTGATCACCACTGTTCTTTACTTTAAAAATCAATATTTCAGAGGTGCCTAGTTGGCTCAGTTGGTTAAGCGTCCAACTCTTGATTTTGGCTCAGGGCATGATCTCATCGTTTGTGGGATCAAGCCCTGTGTTGAGCTCTGGGCTGACAGCATGCAGCCTGCTTGGGATTCTCTCTCTCCTTCTCTCTGCCCTTCCCCCGCTCTCCGGTTCAGAGTAAACTAAGAACTCCAAGTTAGTGTTGCTTTTTTTGAAAATGTTGTGTGCACTTACAAGTTAAAGGGGTAGTTATAATCAAGCTTGGCTTTGATGTGCTGTTTTTCTTTTTTTCTTTTCTTTTCTTTTCTTTTTTATTTTGTATATGAAAATTTATTATCATGTTTTCGTCATCAAAACTTATGATCTTGGTCTTTCCTTCTTGCCTTTGTCTAAGGCCAAAAGAGAGACATTGCCTACTTTGACAACCTTAAAGTGAACTCCAGGAATATCACCAACAGTATGGCCTTTGCAACCAAATCCAGCAACCAGAACCTCATCATTTTCCTTGATAAAAATTCAAACAACCATAATTGGGCACAAAGCTTGTGATTTTTTTTTTTTTTTTTTTTTTTTTTTTTTTTTTTTTTGCCATTCTTGATCAGCTGGACCCTGACATACTTCCTGATGGCAGAATTTGGCTGTTTGGCCTTCAACACTTTTTCCAGATGTGCTGTTTTTCTAATAAGGGGGTATCATTAGTATTTTCAAAAATATAACCTCCCTGACTTCCTTTTGTTTAAATTGAATTTGCTTATAGCAACATGAAAGCTTTTTCTTCTTTTTTGAAATAGACAATGATCTAAATTTCTTTAAAGTGATAGACTTTATTTTTAAAAGCAATTTTAGGTTTTCAGAAAACTTGAGCACAAAGTACAGAGTTTCCATTATTTTCTCTCTCCTCTGTCCCTGAAGTTCCTCCTATTATTAACATTTTGCATTAGAGTGGTACATTTTTTACGAGTGATGAACCAATATTGATGTATCATTATTAATTAAAATTCAAAGTTTATATTAAGTTTCACTCTGTGTTATTCAGTTCTAATGGTTTTGACAAATGCCATGTAACCATTACAGTAATATATAGAATAATTTTCCTACCCTAAAAATCGCCTGTGCTTTGCCTATTCACCCTTCCTGCCCTTCCCCAAATGCCTCAATGGTTTCATTTTATTAAAAGTAGAATCATATTCTCTTAATAGCAACATAGAAGAATGCCAGAAACATTGCAAATACCAAATGGACATGTACACTCTATTATTCTCTATTATTTTCTATTATTATTTTCATCTTATTACTCTGAGTTCTCCTTTTGAACAATACATTGATAAATATGAATTTAATTAATTTCTCAAGAAGCTTATCAGTGAATTCTTTTCATCTATTTTTATCTCCAAATTCTCTGGAATAAGAAGAGCAATTTTCTTTCTTCCTTCCCTCCTTCTTTCATCAAAGGTGACAGAGAGGTACTGAATTGTCAACCGTGGTTGATGGTAAGTACAACCACCTCTCGCCTCCAAGTCATACACTCCCATCGGTAACACCATCTTCAGCAGCATCATCAACATTACCAAGAATCTTTATTAAGTACCTAAATGTGCACACTGCTGTTGGGCTTATCAGAAGGAACTACTTGACAGCCATTCTCTGGATCCTTGAGACTTGAGACTTGCCCAGAACTTGTCCTGCCTCCTAGAAGAGGCGCTGAGATTAGGGAAACCTTTCACTCGGCTTTGCCAAACAATCAGGCTTAGAGCCCTGAAGTGGATACCCTCTCTCTCAACATTGCTGCAATGTGTTGTAGAATTAAAACACATATAAAAGATGGCAGAGGCAGTATCTCTCCATTCTTGAGCAAAGGAACAGGAATTTCCCAGCTCTGTAGCAACTGAACTCCCTAAAGAATAGCTTGCTTAATTCATATGAATATTATATTACCTTCTTTGGCATTCATAGACGCCAACATGTCCTCTAGAGCATGGTACTTAATTGTTTTTCTTATTAGTTCAAAAATAAAACATGTTGGATACATTGCCATGGCTGCTTCTCTAATTAATAAAAAGACTGTGTTGAGTTTAAAAACAACGAACTCTTTTCATGTCCAAGTTACTTTTAGTAGCTATTATAAATTATTACCTCCTTCCACATCAGAGGTGTCTTATGACTAAAGGAGGAGACTGCCCCCATGATGCTCTTTAACAATGACTCTTATGTTTCTTTTGGTAAACTCATAATGTTAATTACACTCTGCAACAGATGGAGTGCCTTCCATCAAGGACCTCAATGCACCTTACAAATGTCATGAGTCATCAAAGCCCTTCTTTAATGGAGGTAAGTATCTGTGGTCACAATTTTATAGTTAAAGAAGCACAGAGAAGGTAAGTGTTTTTGTTTTTTTAAAGTGGAATATGTTTTAGTCAAAAGACTTAGTCATCATTTACGAAGGCAGAGACACTCAATGACTACTGAATGAAACTCAATGAATATAAATGAATGAAATGGTTCGTCAACAAGATTTGGCTATCCTGGCAATGAACACCTGGACCATAGTAATTATTTTGAAGAGTGATGAATAGATCAGAAAGGATTTACTGCTAATTAATCAGTCTTTACAATGATTGGTGGAGAAAATGGTGATTTAACCACCATAATAATATAGTAAATCTAGAAAATAGAAATGACCAAACATTTTAGTAACATTGATAAAGAAACATTGAAATTTAGAGCTAGAGGATTCTAGAGATTGTTTAGTCAATCACTTTAATATTTCAGATAGGAACAGTGAGATCCAGAAAGGCTAAAAGGGGCTTGCATCAAATTATTCAGCTTTTAAAACCTTAATTTAATTTCTTTATACTCCCTCCTCCTCCAGAAAGGGTTTGACTCAGTCACTCAGCTAGAATCAAGGTTCCTGACCTAAATTTATCCATGTTTCCACTAAATTCCATTTCATTTTATTTTATTTTATTTTGTTTTATTTTATTATTTATTTCCATTAAAAAAAACTTTCACAATTGTCCTTCTGCATTCTAACAATCATAAAATTATAGAATTTGAAAGTTCTAAGGAGGTCACTTTTGTCGATCTTCCTCTTTTAATTGGTGACGAATCTGATATTCAGAGAGTTTAAGGGAATCACTCAGGTTGTGTGGTGAGTTACTGGCAAACAACTGGAATCTCTATTCCCTCTTCTTTCACTACTTCAGAATCTGGAATTTAATCTATAATCAAGATCCCAGTAACCCCAAACACCAATATAATTTCATCTTAATTTTTTTGAAATCCTCTTTTACTAAAGACAAGTGAAAAGTAAACCAGCTAATATTAGGGATTAAAAAAAAAATGTCCAGAGCATGTCATTAGGTCAATAGTAATTAAGATTCCACCCATTTATTTGATATCTTCTGAACTTGTGAATCCAGACAATGATGACTATACTTATCATAAAGGCCCAGGTACTAACGATCCCAAAGTGCTTGCTGAATTTTCAAAGATTGAACCATCTCCATCAAGGAGGTTGTATATTTTTGTTCATGATAAAAATTGACAGCCATAGGTAAAATGATGGTAGTCTTGATCGGAACATCTAAGTAAAACAACACATTGATTCTTAACCATCATTGACAATTAATAATTTCTAGCATTTTTAGGTGTTGAAGTTTGCATCATCCCTGTCTACAGCAGTAATTCTTTAATTAAATGGAAATGTCAAATAAAACAGAAGACTGCTCACGTGAGTTTTCAAGATGGACTTTTCTCTTATTTTACATAGGCTTCCTTCTGTAAAAGTTGTCACACAAATTGTACACTTTGGATTAACTTGCCTATATATATATTTTTTTAATTCTAAAATGAAAGTATTCATATGGAAGAAATCTTGCAATATAACAATTACTTTCCATTTGTATGATGGTTTTAAGTGGAGTTGATAAAGACCTTCTATTATTGAGATGGGAAAGGTGGGGACAGGGTGGGGGTGGGGTGCTGAGGGGAGTGATCAAAATCTTCCCTTGTGCCACAGTTACCAAATCCTCAAGTGCTCCTGCTGTGTCCTTAGCTTTCTTGGTAGATATAGCAGACCTAGGGAGGTTTGTATTGAGCTCTAATTCTGCAAATACTCACCTCTAGACTTATTTGCTATTACTGATAATTATTCTGCTGCCTTTATAGCTTGTTTTCTTGACACACATGAGCTCACCATAGGAAAATGATTCTCTGCTATTATTTGTATAGGAAATTAACCAAGGAGTTCCCCCATTAGTCTATCTCTCTGTGTATGCTAGGGTCTTTGAAAGGCTGTAAGTGGAATTTGTACTGTGAATTGAATGTTAATAAGATAAGGATGGGACGCCTGACTGGCTTAGTCGAAGGAGCATGTGGCTCTTGATCTCGGGGCTGTGAGTTCTATCCCCACGTTGGGTGTAGAGATTACTTAAAAATAAAATCTTTAAAAAAATAAGGTGAGGATAAGAAACAAGTTTATCCTTTCCTTTAGAGCCCCCAACTGCCCTGTGAGCAGGAACATCCTCTCACGACAGGCACAATGTCCCACTTCTACACCCGGTTCTCCGTGAATACGTCATGACAACTTCAAGAGACCCTTTCAAGACAGTTTGAATTTTCTAAGCAAATCACTCAAGAAATTAGCACCTTCTACTTCAGTTAAATGCTCTGTTTTATTAGGAGAGCTCTGAAAGTTTAACATGCTGCTCTTCTTTTTACCGTCTTTTTCAAGAATAGTAAAGGGTTAGCAATGGTATTTAGTACAAGAAGCAAAGCATTTCAAGTTCTTTAAATAAATACATCAATAATCTCTTTTATTCTTGTATTTTATAAGTACAAATGCTTATTTTTATAGATTGTCCTTTTGTTCAGCTCTTCCCTTCCTTTCCTTGTCTAGGCTCTTAACTTCAATGTAGAAGAGACAAGGGATCTATAAAAAAATATTCTAGGTTTATATGTAAATGATGACCAGACAGAGAACACTCAGATGGGAAAGTTGAGACTCTGCAATTTTTTTTTTTATTCTTCCCTAGAGCTGATTGATAGGGAAACCTAGGGGCAAAGTTCTAATCCATGGTTATCACATTCTGTGCTATTAACTCTTCCACCATCTGAAATACCAAAGTGTTTAATAGCAGCTGAAATGGAATCCACATCACATCTTTTCAAATTAAATAAATGGCTTGAATTATTAGCTTCATTTGTTAGAGAAAGAAATAAGGATTTCCCTGTATTACCTGAACCCCAAAGCATTGGCCATATAACTAGTAACTGAACGTCTAACTTCAAGTTCTGGCTCTAAGAATTTGAATTCCGGTCAGTTCAACAAACAGGTAAGGAGTTTTCAGCAATGTGCCATGCACAAGGCCATTTAAAAATTGTCATATGAGGGAAAAAGAGAATCAGAATGAAATCAAGGTGAGTTTTCAGGCCACTGATTTTGGCTTTTAAAATTGTGACTGTTGAGAATTATATACTTTTCAATGTAGTCTGTTCTGTAGTCAGGAAAAGAAAAAATGAAGAGAGAAATGTGGTGCCCAGTGAATACTCAGGTATAGGAGTGGAGTGAATAATTGGTAACTAAATTATTTCAAACTGATTGAAATACAAATTTACTTTTATGTAACAGAAATTTAAAAATTTACGTGCCAAAACTCCCGGATATTACTGTAATTTCTAAGAGCCATGTCTATCAATAATAATAACTGAATCTTTATCATATACAAAGCATGGTCCCAGGTGCTGAGAGGATCCAGAAATAAGAATCCAAGAGGCTTATTCCGAGCAGTGTTCACCACTAGGTGCTAACATGGAATGCGTGCTGATATAGAGTCATGACTTTTGTTTTACCAATGACAAAAGTCTTATGTCATTTGTCTGCATTATCCATTCAACAGCCTTAGTTTATATAACCTCCCACTTTCAATAGAATCTACAGAACTTTCCTATTGACTATTTTTTACTGTATCTTCTTAACATCCTTGTAATCAAAGTAATGCGGTTATTATTATCCTTATTTAATGGACAACAAACTGAAGTTATTTAGAAATGAAGTCAATTGTTCAAGGTCAAGCAAAGTCGCCTGACTGCCCCTTTCATTTTTCACTAAACTTTCCTGCCTGAAGGATACTTGAGCTTTCTCAAGAAAAGTTGGAAGACACTTAATAATTTTTTTCAATAAAACTTTTTCTAATTAAAATATTTTACTATAATACCATACAAAGAAAGGAAGGGAAGAAAAACACCTCTCATCCCACTCACCCAGGTTGTTTTTGTAGATAATTTTCTATGCTCGTATAGCGTTTAAAAAATGAGATTGTATTACAAGAACTGTTTTGTGTCCAATTAATGTTGAATGATTGTCTTACTAACTGTGAGAATGAACTATAAAAGAATTTTTCCCCTCTTTGTAGCTTGTAGTCTCTGCCTTCCATCATTTACTTAGTATATTTCTTACTTACTAAATGAGGTTCAGTTGTTTGGAGGTAAAATCCATACCTGGTTCACCTTTATTTTTAAACTCCTTAGCACTTAGCACTGTATACTGATTAGAGTGTGTATACTCAAACATTTGTTAATGAATGAATGGTTACTTCCACTGGGGAAAATACAACACCAAGGCATCAGTGACAGTAAATTCTCTGCTCACTGAGCTCCCTGATGTCTGTGGCTGGGTCTTTTCTAACGCTAGCAGCGTAGATGGTAACTGAAAGCCTAACTTGAAATTCTGGGTCTCATATTTCTAATGTCTACTTCAGTATCTACCTGGTTCCACACAGGCACTCTGTAAGTGTTTGTGGGATGAAGAGAGCAAGGAAAGGAGGAATGGGAAGGACAGTAGCGTATGCTAATGCTACTCAATTGTTACATCCTGTTTAAGGACTGGGGAGCCTGGGTGGCTCAGTCGGTTAAGCGTCCGACTTCAGCTCAGGTCACGATCTCATGGTCCGTGAGTTCGAGCCCCGCGTCGGGCTCTGTGCTGCCGGATCGGAGCCTGGAGCCTGCTTGGGATTCTGTCTCTCTCTCTCTCTCTCTCTCTCTCTCTGCTCCTCCCCCGTTCATGCTCTCTCTCTGTCTCAAAAATAAACATTAAAAAAAAGAAAAGAGCCATGGACCACTCAAAATGCTTTATCGGGATCATTTCGTTTACTTCTATGAGGTAGATCCAATCAGTTTCCCCATTGACAAAAGACAAAGCACAGAGAGAGAAAGTGATTTGCCCAAGCTCACACAGCTGATAACTGGTAGACAACAGGATTTAAATTCAGTGTTCTTTATCACGGAATTATACTGCCTCTCGATAGAACCACATGGAGTTTCAGTACAGCACAGGAGGGAAGGAGGAAAGAATGGTTACTAGCAGAGCATCAGTGATAGCCGATATATGATAGTGGTAGAAGCACTAGAGAAAGATCCAAAAGTCTTACGTCTCAATAATAATCTTTCCTGATTCATTTAACTTCATCTAATATCTCTGGATTCCCTATTCTAATCTGCTAAATGGGTATAATCATCCTAGAACCGATTTACTCAAAGTTGTTAATTTATGTAAACACAATTTCCACTGAGTGAAGTATAAAATCCTGGTACTATGTTAGCTGAATATTCTGATAGCCCTTATATACATGGCACAGTGCATGTAATTAATCTGTTATGCTCAACACATCTTCACGTAGCAAGTAAAATTGACCTTATTTGACTCAATAGAAGCACTAAAATGAGCAGTAATAGACTATACATTCTTGGCAAAGGCAGTTTGATAAAATACACACATCTTAAATATTATAGACTTTCCATAAAATTTTTACAATGGAGCATGGATGGAGTCTCAGCTTAGTGCATGATGCATTGGGCCTTACCCAACCACCTTCCAACACAATGGTGGGGAAGAGGGTGGGAGGGGGTAAATGTCTAATCAGAGGAAAGAGCTCCACCTACTGATCAACAATTCCACTTCCTCCCACAGCCTTGGAAATTCATCTAATCTGCACCTTTCGGAGCACAGTTACCGCTACCCCCACCCCACACACAGGCAAACATAGAAACCCTGTCATTTATTGAGCATTTATTACTTGACAGACAATTGACAGTTATTTCCATTAGTTCTAAAGGCAACCTTAGCAGGAGTAGTCAACGGCAGACCTGAACCCAGATCACCTGCGCTCAGAGCCTGAGTCTGCCATTTTCTAGGTATGTGGCCTTGGGCAATTCACTTTAGCTCCCTGGGCCTCCATGTCCCCGTCTGTGAAATAAGGTCTATAATAACATCTATCTCATTGGGTTGTTACGAGGATGAAACGAATCAATGTTTTTGAAGAGTTTACAAAAATGCTTGACATATAGTAGGTACTTGTGAGATAGATTTCAAGAAGGAAAGAAGGGTTGAGGAGGCTGAAGTTTATAGAAGTTTGTCACAGAACTCTTCCAGAGGAGCTGAACACAGACTCTCTGACCCTCAATGTGCTCTTAAGCACTATGCTATGTATCTTCTTAATATGAGATATATCATCAAAATATAACCTAAAGGAACTAAGGAGGACATGCATTTGGGATCTTGTTCACTGATGGCGACTTTCTATTTTAATTAAGTTTCACCTTTTCCATATTAGTTCTCCATTCTTATCTTGGATTCCTAATCGGTGCCCAAACCCCCAGATTCATCCAATTGTTACTATAAGAATTTTCATGAAAACTAGCAATAATTCCCTCAGATTATTACGGTCACAGAACGTTTCTCATTCTATTTTTCTGGTAATTTTGAGGGCTTTTCCTAAACATCTCCTTGCTATTGCTTACAAATTTCTTATTTCAAGGTTCTGTCTCAACCTGATTGTTAAAACCACTATCCAACTTCTAATATAAAGGCCTGCAGCAGTAATGATCATGTGTTCACTATATTGAAGCTGCTTGTAGGAATGCTCATGAGGATCATAAAGGAAAGACTTCGTGTTTTTTATAAACTTGAATTAGTGCCGCTAAGGCAGTAACTTCAGACTTGCTGGAAGAATTTGGAATTTGGGTTGAACAGTAGGATTTTGATGACTCCTAACTGAGGTAAATAGGCTAAAGGTGGAGGGAAATATTAGACAAAAGTTCTGAGCATCAGCAACCCCAAAATGAAGATGAATAAGAGACAGATCCATAGGAAGACTGGTAGCCTATGGTTTCTTTTCCTTCCTGCATCAATTAGAAGGTATAGTCATGATAAAATGATATGTGAGATGGGATAAAATATTTATTTGAGAATATTTTCCCAAAAATAATTAATTGGGGTGACTATTGGTAATTTTTCACACCATTTTAAGCATGGTTGGATCTCTTTATGTTTTACATGGGATTTACAAAGTTTATTAAGCACCCAGGGGGAAACAAAGATAATTAAAATGTTGGGAAATAGAATAGATGAAGAAAAAACAAAGGACTGCGGGGAATGTAATCTTGGGGAAAAGCAATTAGGGATAACATAAGGGTTTTCACGTCTATGGATTGCTATTTGTTAAAAAACCAAGTTATTTGTTCCCTATTTCAATAGAGATCAGAAATAGAAATGGACTTGTCGCAAGAAAGCTTATGTTTACACACAATAAAGAACTTCTTGATTAAACTCTAGAACTTATGAGGGAGGAAAATTGTGGGTCTTTGCTTTAGGAAATCTTTAAGAATTGAAAAGGTAAGCCTTGGGTAATCTCATGTGGTGTTGGGTTGAAGCAGAAGGCTTAACTGGAATTTCTTTAGGTATCTTCTAGTACTTGAATGTCATGATTGCATAAATAAGAATGCATCCACAAAGCAGGAAGAGAAGTAGACAGAACAATCAGGCGTGACCCACTTAGCAATACAGTTGTTATTCCTGAACAAAGATTTTGGAAATCTCTGTTTTGAATTAGAGTTACAATAGCCAAAACCTTGTGACCACCTTGGAAGATTCTGGTTGGGCATTCATTTTTTTTTTTTTTTTTTTTTTTTTTAGCTTTATGGGTAGGGTTACCTTGAGTAACAAAGGACATAATTGGACAAAGGACATTTGTGTGGAAACTTGTGACGTGTGTGTGTGTGTGTGTGTGTGTATCTAAAAACAGTTCATGTTGTAATAAATATAATATCTTAAATAAATTTGTCTGAGACAGACACAATTTAGTCAGGTACTTTTTGGTAGTTTTCTAGTGATAGATCCTGGACTGAAATTAAAGGCTGATGTCTAAATCTGGAGGTGATGGTGAGATGTCCCCCAAGATTTTGGAAATTAGGTTGTCCCTTTTTTTAAGGTTAACTTAAAAAAATTGAAGTTAAAAAATTCTTGCACAATGGCTATGATTAGCCATTTAATATGGTAAATGGAGAATTTAGGAACAATTGACACTTGAATCAAGGTAAACTGAAGAAGAAATATCAGCAAGGAGAACTAGAATGTAGTTCTAACTTTATAAGAAACTTAGACATTTACTTCTTATCCTGTCCTGGAGAAAACCTCTGTGAATATGACAAGACTCATCAACTATGGAAGCTTTGAAAAGGCCAAGTCACAGAAGCCAAAATTATCAGGGGAGACTTGGTAAGACTCTCTTCTATTGGCTGAATGTCTTACACTACTTAAGGTTCTCTTAGTCCTCACGTTCTGATTCCATCCACACTCACCAAGATGATTTGGCTTTCCACACCACTTGACTGTGGGAGATAGTGTATTGATCTGCCAACTCAATCATTCTAACCTTTTTGACAGTTAAATTTTTCATTGTAAATGACTTATAGATCAGTCCCTGTGAGCTGAATTAATGTAAATCTACTCAGGAGAGATGGTTCACCATTGGCATGCTGATATTAGTGGTCCGAATCTGAATCTATAGGTTTCATATCCCGTTCTATTCACCAAGGCAAATGCCAACATTCAGGGGTTTGATTAGCCTCTCTCTCTCTCTCTCTCTTTCTCTCATTACTTGCCTTCCTCAAGCTGAAAAGAAAATATGATTTAAAAATATTTTCACACAAGTGACTCTTCTCCAGCTCATACACATGAGAACTCCCTCACTAGTCCTAGAGAGCGGAAGTGAGAAGACCAAGTTAAGACTCAGGAGAAAGAGGAGAGACTCTCAGGCTGTCCAGCAAGAAGAATAATTCTTATGCCACAAGTGAGTGAAAAATGACTCACAAGGTCAGCAGCCACACTTATCAGAGACTTTGTGCCTCAATGATTTTGAAATATAACAGCCCTGGTGTTTACTGCGACATATATTAGCAGTTTAGGAATGGCTTTGTCTAGATAACTGGGATCTCTATGGTGCCATACATCATAAAATTCTATAGACATACGTGCATTGGCTTCAGATGGTAATGGGTTTCCTGACTCTTGCACAAGCACTCTAGTGGATCTCGCTACCACACCAACTTCAGTTGTGACCTTATCAGATTTCATAGGCTAACTAGGCTTTGGCTCGGGCACTTTGTGAATGGCAGTGGTCCAAGAAAAACCAGGTGCTACAGGAAGTGGAATTGGTGATTCAGTCAGGTGCATTCTTTCTTATGATTCAGGCTGACCCACTAACTCATCATTGTGAGTGGGCACTCTGCTTTCAGGGGTGCTTATGAATAAGATGTATAGTAAAGGTCTTAATCACTTTTGCTGACTGAAGAGCTTTCACAGAGATTACTCTATGTAATGCCTTCAGAATTTCAAAATGGAGGAATCAATTCTATTGTGGTAATAACTGTTATTGCTAATACCATTTTAGGTATGCTATATGTTCTACTTCCTATCTTTACTCAGTATTGAAATGTAGAATATATTATTACATACTAAAGCATTTTGCTCAGAGGTACTTTTGCACGTGGCAGTGGGTAGAATGTATTTCTTCTTCTTTTGTTTTTAATTTGTCAAATCTGTGGACTTTAAAGCAATACTTAAAAGTAAGGTTACGTGTTCATTTCATTTGTTTACGCTCTTTCTTTAGAACTTAAAAAGGACTCTGAAGTAGAAGCAAACAAATTAGTAAATAAGAAAATGGAAGCAAGAAGAAAATACAGCTGAGAATGTATGGCAGGAGAGGAGTGAGCAAACATATATTAAAATATCTAAAGCACATATTATTGCTAACCTATAAAATACAATTATAACTAACTATTCTCGCCTAACTCAGAATAATGATTTAGGTCTTTCGCTTTGCTGTGAGACAGATCCGAGTTTACATCTGAACTCTGCCATATACTAGCTATATCATTTTGGGCACGTTACTTGATGATATAGACTATAAAATGGAGATAAGAATAGTATCTTCTTCAAAGACTTATTAATAAGTATTAAAGAAGATAGTCCATGTAACATATTTAGCATGATGTTTGGTACATAGTAAAGTCTATCCAATGGTAACTTTTTATTATGATAATAATTATTATATTAATTCCCATAAATTGATGATTGGATGGAGAAGTTCCCAGTTGCCTTTTTTTTCTTAACAGCTTTACTGAGATTCAGCTGCTTTTTAAAAACACGTATGCTTTTGAAGATTAGAAGAAGCATGAATCCAGCAAGCCATGAAGCATATGACATCATTCAAATCCATTTTTTCCTAAGCACAGAGCAGGATCTCTCAATGACACCCCCAGTCAGCTCCTTCAGGGCTGTAATGAGGTTCTTGCTGTATTTCAGCCGTGCCTTCTCCTTGTCACTTTCAACTTTTCAAGGCTACATCTGTGATACCTAAAGGTTTTGATGGCCAATAGAGGGATCTGTTAACAAGATATTCATTAATTTTATAAACAGTTGAAGTTTGCAGAGACTGTAGTTTTTTGGTGCGTCTTCATTTTGAAGTGACTTGAAGATCTACTTATCTTGGCTGCCCCTCATTGTGCATGACCTGGAGAAAATGGAATCTTCCCAGGGCTTTGGCAAATACCTTGTATAACCTGCGCAGATCCTCACCTAATCCTTCCGTCTCTTCTTCCTTCTTGAGGAGCTGTCCCTGATTCTCTGCCATAGGCACAACCACCTACTTATTGAGAGTGAAGCTTTGATCCTGAAATACAAGCATTATCATAATGAAGCTGAAGCTGCCTTGGGCAAGATCACAGCTCACTATGAATTTGGGGAAATAAAAATCTGCCAAGGAAGGTAAAACCAAGGCGGCAGGGGCTGGTTGTGGAAAATGAGGGGACCTCACTTTCCTTTCTAAAAATGTTTTATGACATTAGGGAAAAAGATCTAATTCTAGGTATTGTTTATTTCTTGAGGGCATCTACTATAAGGAAAATAAATCATCTGCCAAAAGTTTCTTTTCAGACACCCCATATTTTTTTTCAACATTTCTTTTTATCTTTTTCTTTTTCTTTTCCTTTCTTTTTAATTTTTGAGACAGAGAGAGAGAGCACGAGTTGTGGAAGGATAGAGAGAGAGGGAGACACAGAATCAGAAGTAGGCTCCAGGCTCAGAGCTGTCAGCACAGAGTCCAACGAGGGGCTTGAACCCACAAACCGCAAGATCATGACCTGAGCCAAAGTCGGACGCTCAGCTGACTGAGCAACCCAGGTGCTCCAACATTTCTTTTTAAAATATAGTGATAATGTTTACATATAATTCAGGTAAATTCAAGACTAGCAGAATTTTCCATCTGAAAATAGAGCAGCCATATTTGAGGTGATAAGCTTAAGTGTTCTAGAAATGAGCTCATCAAGCCCTCCTGTGCATTTCCCCAGCATCTTCTGTGAACCTTTGCCTTTAAACAGATATTCAATTAAGTAGAGTGGTTGAACTGCTAAAATAAAACCTCTGCACTGGGTGTATTTGTCCTTGTCAGTTCTTACCTGAGCAAATGCAGATCTTACATTTCAAACTTTTGTATAGTCTCTGAACTTGTTCTCTTCTCAAATTACTAAATATGATTATTTTGGTGAGCTCTGGAATCAGAGTGGGTTCAAGTCCCAGTTCAAGCACTTAGTTGTGTGCCTTAAAGCAGGCCATCTTGGGGCACCTGGGTGGCTCAGTTAAGCATTTGACTCTTGGTTTTGGCTCAGGTCATGATTTCACAGTTGATCAGATCAGGTCCTGTATCAGGCTCTGCGATGGCAGTGCAGAGCCTGCTTGGGATTCTGTTTCCCTCTCTCTGCCTCTCTCTGCCTCTTTCTCTCTCTCAAAAATAAATAAGCTTTTTAATTTATTTATTTGTTTTTTTCCCCATTTTATTTTTTTTTATTTTTTTTCAATATATGAAGTTTATTGCCAAACTGGTTTCCAAACAACACCCAGTGCTCATCCCAACAGGTGCCCTCCTCAATACCCATCACCCACCCTCCCCTCCCTCCCACCCCCCATCAACCCTCGGTTTGTTCCCAGTTTTTAAGAGTCTCTTATAAGTAAGCTTTTTTAAAAAGAGCTAGAAAAAAAGCAGTCCATTTCATTTTTTTAGTCTGAAATTTTTTCATCTCTAAGCTAAGTATTAATAATAAGTTTGTGAAGGTTAATACATGTCAATTGCTTAATGTACTACCTAGCACATACAACTTGTGTTATCTATTGCTGTATTACAGTCATCAGTATTTCAATGTTAAATGTTAACTCCAAAAGAGATCAGTTTGAAGGATATGGATATATGATTTATAAAAGGAGAAATTCAAAAGGCATCTAAACTTATGAAGAAACATCCAAGTTCACAAACACCCAGATAAATGCAAATTAAACATTGATCATTTGTACTCAACAATTGAAAAAGACTATTGAAAATGATAATTTTCTGCTTAAGCAAAAGCACTGTTAAACAGGCAGGTACTCTCGTACCTAAGTGCGAGATTATAAATTGTTACAACCTTTTGGGAATATGTATCAAGGGTTTTAAAATTTCTCATACTATTTGACCCTATAATTGGATGTGTCCCTTAAGGAATTAGTCAATGAGGCTGTCAGAGATTTTTATTAAAGCAATGTATATAATAATGATAATTGTGAGACTAATGTGTGAAAAGAGATGAATGGTAAAATCTACCAATGGGATGTTGTGAAATTTAAATAGAGTTCTTATAGGGCACTTAAGGTTAGGAAAAATACTATAATATTATACAACTGAATAGAGTGTATGATCTCACTTTGTTATTACATGTGTATTGTATGTGAGTGTTAGTGACACCTTTAGACATCTCCACATGAATGGCCAATAGGCATCTCAAACTTGACCTGTCTACATCCTAATTTTTTTATTCTCAGCCTCCGGTCCCTAAATCTCTCCTTAGTCTTCTTCATCTCAACAAAGGGAAATAACATCCTTCTAGTGGTTCAGGTCAAATCTTTCCTGAACTTCTCTCTTTCTCTCATACCCACATCCAATCCAGCAGCTAATCCGTTTACCTCTTCTTTCAAGCTGTCTCAAATCTGACCACTGTCCATCTCCAGCTGCTTCTCTGGCTGAGGCCTCTGTCACCCTCTGGCTAGGTCACTGCAGACGGCCCCCGGACCTGAGTGCTCACACCAGCCCTTCAACCCACTGTGCTCTTTTCTCAGCACACCCAGGGTGAACCTTTAAAACACGTCCAATCATGTCACTCCTCTGTTCAAAGCCTCCAAAATAAAGCCAGCTCTCTTATTGGCCTATAGAGGCCATTCTGACTGGCATTTCTGCTCTCTCTCTGAATTCATTCTCTACCACTCTCCTCAAACCATTGGTTCCAGCCACTCTAGCCCTTTGTGTTCTTTTCCAGTGGGCTTTTCCACCTACTCTTTCCCTCTACCAGAAATGGTTCATGTAGCTGGTGCCATCACTATCTTTAGGGATTTGCCTGCGTGTCACCTCTCCATGTGACCACTCATGTTAAAGGACCCCTTAGATCCCCTGCAAGAACCTTCAAACAAGCTCTCAGGGTCCGTTTGTGGGAGAACGTAGGGTAGTGGAGCTTCCAAGACTCCAGACACATCCAAATGAGACACTGCACGTGGCAGTCTTTCTTTCTTTCTTTCTTTCTTTCTTTCTTTCTTTCTTTCTTTCTTTCTTTCTTCTTTCTTTCTTTCTTTCTTTCTTTCTTTCTTTCTTTCTTTCTTTCTTTCTTTCATAAAAAGACCCCCAGCCTTAAAGCCCCAGTATTTCCTCTCTCTGCTCCCTTAGATAACCTTTCAAAATAGCACTCACCACCAAATGACTTACTTATACTTTCCTTATGCATGCTTTCTCCCTCATAGAATGTAAGCCCTCTGAGAGCTAATGACATTTTCTTTTTGCTCACTGTTGGATCTCTATTACTTAGAACGCTGCTTGGCTTATTTATTGAAAAACCAAGCAAATGAACAAATAAATAACATATCTTTAAATTAATTTGATGTTTTTTATTTCCTTGTTTATACTTTTCTGTACTTTAATTTTCAAAAATGAGATTTTTTCCTTACTTTTATTATCAGAATAAAAACCTCTATAAATATTGTTCTTTTTAATTTTTAACTTGGCAATTGCTTAGTAATTTAAGGACTAACTGAATACATGAATCTTCCAGGCTTGTCTGTATTTTGTCTATGGAGCTCACTATACAGCCCAAGTCAGCCTGAGAAAGGGCGAAGTTATTTGCCTTTCCTTAACTCCTTAACTCTCACTTCCTCTTTTTCATGGCATTATTGAAAAATACCATATTTTCCTCACTTTCTAAACCTGAATCACTATGTATTCAACTGGTGAGTTAATTCCTTGCCTGTCCTTTCAACTTATTACTACCATTATGAATACTTTAATTACTTCACTGTTTGTAACCTTTACATTTCTATCACCCCTCTCCTCTTCTTCCAGTACAGCAAATGCTATGTTGTGGTCGGTGTATCTGTGAACATACAAAGGATGCTAATATTTATATGATGGTCCAAGTTCTGGGAATCTGGTCTGGTCATTTCACATATACTGTATCCTTTTATTCTCAGAATAACCTTTTTTAGCAGCTATTATTGTCCCATGTGACAATGAAGAAAATGAAGCTCGGGAGGCTTTGGAAACTCACCGAAGAGCACATAGCTAGGAAGTAGGAGAAAGCACATCTAGCTGACTCCAAAGCCCACACTCTTTCCACTTTTTATAATACACTGTGGTTGCCTCCCAGCTTGCAGTTTGTTTATTTATTTCTACATTTATACACTGCCTCTATTCGGAAAGGATTTGAAGGAGATGATGCTATTGTTATTATTACTCTGGCTTCTGCCTCCATTCTGTCCAAGCCCAGGAGGTTGGGGAAGATGGCATGGGCTGGAGATGGGTTGGGGGAGAAAGCTCATCCTGTCCCCACAACCCATCATCTTTAGCACCAATTACCAAGGGTGGGGAACTTGTAACAGAATCTGTAATGTGGGGTATGCCTGGTAGAGGCAGTGTTGGGGGTGTTTGCTATAGGGCGATTCTAACCTTAGCTTGGTAACCACTAACTATACTAATAGGTCTTTGATTTAGAGTTTCCATTGGTCCTTTGGTGACTATTTTCATTGCAAAATTACTTTTTCTTTTGATTTTTTTTATTACTAAACATATCCTTATTCAATCTTCTTTGTGGAGAATAACTTCATTAGTTTTTAAGAAGGGAAAAAGATGGTAACTAATGTCTGTGGAGTAACACTTTAAATATATTATCTTGTCTAATCTTCACAAATCCCCACGAAATAGATCTCATTATCCTTTTTTTTTTTTTTTAACAGATGAAGAAATTTGGGTGGAGAAAAATTAAGTAATTTACATGGCAGGGCCCTTATGTAATTCTGTTGGACTTTAAAGTCTATTTTCTGTCTACCACTTTGTGTGTTCATTCTAGATTTTACCTATCTCTGCAAATATTGAGATATGTTGGATTATGGCTCTGGCACCCAGGATCTTTTTAAAAAAGAAGAACATATAGAACAGTTTTAGAGTTTGAGGCTGCTGAGGAAACCGGCATTATTCCAACCAAGTACAGAAATGCAGCCTCCTGGGCTTCCCAGGAGGTCTGAGCATTGGCATACTATTGATGTATCTATCTATGACTTGCTTTCTGATTTGAAATAGGTCTCTACATGTTTGTTTGTAATAAAAAGATGTTGATATTCCTTACCAAAATTAACATTACCAGGCTGCTTTGATGTGTAAACATTTGTGTAAGAAAGTTTAAATGTTGACTTGTCTGGGACAACATGAGGATTAGCAAAATGGCTTCCTCAGCTCCCTTTCTTATTCTGACAGATATAATTCTATTGCTAAACTCACACTGCAGTCATATGTTATTAATGATATATCACTTATCTAGAATGTGATCTTCTAAAAGTTGCTTGCACTTGGGAAGAATCAAGTTCATCTCTGATGGTATTTAAGGGGCTGTAGAAGTAAACTAGTTCCACCAGTGTCGGGAAACTGTGAGTCATTTCATCTCTCATGCTATCTGACTCTGAATGAAGAAGGGCAATGTTCACATAGAAACCGTATAATTTGTCACGTTGAGAACAGACTGATCTTGTTCTAATGCTCTTGCAGAACTGCAGATATCTTTATATAAGGAGAAGTTTTCAGAATTTAATAAAATAAGGTTCAGCCTTAAGGAATGTGACTAATACATCTGAGATGTGTGACTCAAAACACGAGAAGGAAGAGATGCTTGCAGTTTTAACATTTGAACAGTTTTGAGTTACTTAAGTTATTTTTTTTTTAGAAAAAAATAATAGCTCATTGTTTTCATACTTAAAACACACAGAAGTTCCTTTAGTTCATAGACTTAAAGGAGAATCAACCACTGGACAGAAAAAGATAAAAAAAAAAAAAAAATGGTCCCTAAAGGATAATATCTTAGTATTGTTATCTCATTAAAAAGTGAAAATACTTGATGCAATTATTTGCATATTGACCTTAATGTGTGATATCAATCCCAAGATAATTTCTTAAGATATTTTTCTAATGTCCACATTTCCCTGAGTACTTCGTGCCACTCCCAGGTGTGTGTGTGTGTGTGTGTGTGTATGATTAGGTCTGCAGACTTGTGGGGACAAGTGTACATGCAAGTGCATGCACAGGTAATAGCCAGCCCATCAGGGATGTCAGACATGCTGTATATTGGAAATGGGCGACGTTCCGTGTTTGATGACCCTTGCCAAACTGCAAAGTGCAAATTGGCAAAGTGAGTTTTAGCACTCACAACCATAGTTTTGGAGATGGAAGAAACACATATTTACTCAAATCCCTAATTCAATAGAGTTGCAGACTGAGGATTTCTTTATAGCACATATCCACCCTTTTATACTTAAACATGCCACAGATTGTTTACCTCACCACATAGTAAGGTTGCACAGTGTTCTCTCTTATGTTCTCAACACTTACTGCATAGCATATAGTTACTACCAAATACCTGTTAGCTACTGAATAGATGAATACATGAATAAGTGAATGAATGGTTAATGATAGAATGAGTCTCAGAAAGGCTGTACAAGCACACAAGCAGGAAAAGAAAGCCAGGTATTTCTTATTCTTCTATTTTATAGTCCCTGTGAATTCTCTTTAGATGACTTAATTCCTTATTCTCTTTTACTCTTTATTCCTGGAAATACCACCTGTTCTTAGCTGAACCAGGCCCTTCTTTCCCCTATTTTCACTTCTTTCCCAAAGTTTTGTTTAGTAACTGGGAAAAAAGCAACTTCTTCCTCAACTCCACTTTGTCTGAACATGCAGCACACATGAGTCACTCATCACTTCTAAGACACAATTGAGCCTTCCATCGCTCATGTTTGCTATAAATATTTACTGCCCTGATCTCTGATGTACTTAATGTTAACACAATGTCTGGGCAACCTCAGACCTTTGATATATCTATACTAGCCTCAGTATTTGTCTAGTCTAAGATCTCAAACTAATTTAGGTTCTAAATATGGGATCCATTCCAGTTAAGTCAAGGTTTTTGACAAAGTTGAAAACACTGTGTCTTTTTTTCTGGGTTGCTAGGTGTTGTTCTAGAGAATGTCTGTATGTCTATCCATCTATCACTTGTCCCCAAATTCTTCTAATGATCTTATGGAGTAGAAGGTGTTAGCCCCATTTTTTTTTTTTCAGATGGGGATGTTGAGACTCCAAGAAGTGGAGTGACTTTTAGAAAGTGCTACATCCAGGATTCGAAGTGAGATCAGTTTGATTCTTCAGATGAAGTTTTTTCCACAACACTGTGCACTTACTTCTTCCCACTCTGTACTTGTAGAGGTCATTTAAAGGCACTGGGACCATTGAGAACTGACCAGTGTGTGTCTATCAGAGCAGACAACTACTCGTTACCCCTTGCAGGTCTCTAGATCCTGGGAAGGCAGAGAGAACAGGAGAAAAAAATAGGGTGTAGAAAGCTGTTCTCTTGACACATCTCTCATCCCAGTTTATAGTGTTACTGAATGGGGAGTAAAGAGATATGACCTCTTCATATTTTCAGAACCAAGGCTCATTAATCTCCCTTTCATATCTATGGGGACACTTCATTTTTACTCAGTTGAGCTCAGAATACCAAGTTGGGGTGGGGGCATCAGAGCAATTGGTCAGTTATGTTTTAGAAGGCATTTGCGTATGATTTCACATTACTGCTATAAAAATATTCTCACACTTTTCCATTTTCACAGCTCTCATTCACTTTCTCCATTTGAATACTATCTATATTTTGAATAAGTAGACATGCAGTGTCTATCTTATGAGATTTACTCTAAAAGGTGCCAGGAGGATATGAATATGTATAGTGTCACTTCTGCTCCCTTTCCAATGGAGGAGAAAGGCATGTGACTCTTGCAAGCTAAACTGAGGTCAACGCTATAAATTCCCTCATTCATCCCTTCCATCAACAAACATTTATTAGGCTCTACTATGTGAAAGACATAAAATCGTAGAATAAAAGGCAGACTGGTAACATGAAGGATGTGCAGATAAGGAGGTACAGAAGAGACAGAACTTACAGAGAACAGAGAAGGTTTCATGAATAATGTGGCATTTGTACTATATCTTTAGAAAATTTTATACAGATTTATAAGAGATGGGGTCAGGTTACAGAAGGGAAATGGTAAGTTGGCCAGTTTGAATGAAAAAAATTTGAAGAAAGCAAGTGAGGAAGAGGCCAGAGAGGATTAAACTCTTTCTGGAAGACAGGAACCACGTTTAACAAGATTGCTTTATCTTGTCAGTATGTACTTGGAGTGATGCGCGAACCTCACAAATCACAAGTGTAGATCAATAGGCCAGAAAATATATTTATGGAAGACATGGTGGTGGTAGTAATGGTGATGCTGTTGGAGGTGATGAGGACTGTGGTGATCTGGTGTTAGGGCTGATAGAAAAGGAAGAGAGGACACAGTAGGAAAGGCAGAGTATTGGTAAGGGAATGGAGATTCCACGTTTTTCCTGTACCACATTATTGGTGAAAGTCTATCTTAATTCTACGTAAGGAATGCAGCATCAAAGGTGGTATTAGGCACAGGGGAGATCATGAAATTGATAATACAGTAGATTTAATAGTCAGCTAAACTAATTAAAGAAGGCTATGAATCTAATGAATGTGATCAGGCCTCTTTCAAACAAAAGAAGACCCAATTAAAGACAAGTAAAACTGCTAACAAGGGAACAACCTAAGATATATAATTAACCTGTAGAACTTAGTGTCAGAGGATAGAATTAATGGATAGTATTAATTTAAGTAGAACTGTAAGATGTAAAAAGCATTTGGCACTTACATGAATAAACAATGTTATTAGTATCTAATATCCCAAGAGATAAGTATCATTATCATTTGTTAATGTCACTTAAGATACTGAAATACATATTCTATTGCTTCCCTTATGAAGTTCAATAAATATGAGAATCTTACATTATACAGGCTTGAGTTAATTAGGAGTTACATGAATTCCATAGTGCAACATTGTTGAAATAAATAGAATCGACATAACAATTAATCTATGTTTTTGTTGCCAGAATTGTTCTCCCTTTTTTTCAGAATTCCCATTAATATTATTTTCAGCTGGTTTTCAATGTCCCTACAATGGTTTCCATTATTGCCCTAGGGACATTATTCTTTAAAAGAATAGTTGTTGCTGTATAGCGGCTTTTCTTTACTCATTGGCTTCTTTCTTTCTTATCCATCAACTAAATCTCAAGTCCAGATGTACATTCCTCAAAAAAAAAAAAAAAAAAGGCAAAAGTTCCTACTCAAGTCTTATATATACATTTATTTCTTCCTCCTAATTGTTGCAATTCCATATTCTTGAATCCTTTTTTCCTGAGCTGATTTCTTGCGTGTATTCATTAGTTTGACAAACATTTTGGGATGCTGACAGAAGGTTTGGAATGGCAGAGGGAGGGATGGCTTCGGAATCTGATGGGTCAATGTTTAGATTCTGGCTATGGTGCATAACATCCAGGTGGCCTTGAATAAGTTGTTTGACCAACTTGAATCTTGTCCTTCATTTGTGAAAGTGGGTGGAAATGCCTCCCTAGCAGGTTTCTTGTGAAGATTCAAGACAATGTCTGTCTAGTGTCCATATGATGGACACTCAAGAGGTGTAGGCATTTGGGGCTATTTTCCTTACTCTGTGGCAAATGCACTGGCCTACTTTAGTTTTGCACTATTGTGCCTTAGGGAAGAACTCAGAGCAAACTGTCCTTTAGCTTTTTTTCATTTCTGCTGCTGCTTCTTGCTTTCTATATATTTTACTTCTGGAATCTCATTTCATGCCTAACTAGACTCTGAGTCTCATCAGGAGACTCCCAGGGCTCCTGTCTATTTTCCAGAGTTGGTATATTTGTGCTGGCTGACTAGGCTACAGGGAAGGCCATCCCTGCATCCTCGGAGAGCTCACTTTGATGCAGACAGTGTTTCCTTGTCCTTTCTTCCAGATTTATGGGCTATTGTAATGATAGGGAAATAAAAACTTTATTTTATGAAATAATTTTGTTCCTGATTTATAGGAAGGAAATGACTTCGTAAGAAGATTTCTTCTACTGTAAAGGTTCAAAAAGACATGAATGGTATTTCTGGAATAAGAGAGAAAATTTTATCTGTTTATTGCTGCCTGCAAAATAGATAAAATATTATGAAGCTGCAACATAACATAAAACGTACCTGCGTGTTTCCTTGTTGCTAGCTTATATTTTTAGTGCTTAGCTGTGTTTTAGCTTTGGGTTGTTTTAGAAGTATGTCAAACAGTGTCCCCAGACTTGAAAATGGGAGAGGAACAGAGAAACATCTCCAGAACGAAGATGAGAAACAGAGATAGGTAGAGAGTGGAATAAAATTCAAGTAGTTAGGGTGCTAGGAATCAGGGAGTCTTGCAAGTTTAACTGAGTCAGGGTTTGCAAAGGAACTGCAGTAAGTTTGGAGCCCAATGCCTTGTATAGGGCATTAAGGCAATAAATATCTGTTGACTGCTGGCAGCTACATGACATCTTCCAGTTCTCCATATAGAAGAGACCAATCTCTCCTGTTCCTTTTAGTCAAACCTTATAAAGGAAAAAACTTACAACTTCTTTAAACTACTGGAGAGAAGACTTCTACTTTTTCTTTCACCTTTTCCTTCTCAAAATCTCGAGAGCAACATCCTGAGGTTAGGGCAAGGAGAGATTGCATGTGTAGCTCAAGGGTGCTAGGCTCCCCCCGTTTTCTGTCTAGTCTCTCTAGAAGGTGGACACCTACCTGTCCTACTTCTGTCCCTCCCATCAAGGCACACCTGTCTCAGGGCTTAACACTACCAAAAGACAGGTCAGAGGCCTACCTGACCCTGGGTCCTGATGGGGGCACTCATTCTGCAGTCTCAGACATGCCTCTTCACAGTTCTTCCCACAAAGGTTTCCAGGTCTAGATTTCTGGGAAATTTGAGGGAAGTCTCTTTCCAACTAAAAACCCAATCTTATTTTCCAGTCCAGGCTTACAACAAAAAGGTATTTGGATTCCTATCTGACTTTTGAGTATATGTTTCAGTGGATGTCAGTCTCAGAGAGGGTAAGAGGATAAGGTGTGTTTCATGTTCCTCCTTACAAAATGCAAAACTTCAGACCTCATCATCCCATGGTGAATTCACTGGGGAAGCTTGAGAAATAGGCCCAAGGGCTAATTTACATCATTATCACTACTATCATCATCAACAACAACAAAAACCCTTGGAGAGATCAAGGCTGTGGGCTAAGCAGAGGTGGGAGGTGTGGGTGCTTATTAAAACACTGTTCATTGGTCTTTTTTTTTAATGTAAAGTTTTGATTATATTAGGTTGTTTATTGAACACAATGATATAGTCTAAAGTATGGTGTAGCTGTATGAGGCTTGTTGAGATGCATGGCAACCCAATGGCCTTCTACCCTTCTCCTTTTCTCCAGTGGAAACCACTTCTCAACTCCTATCTATAACTGGTTCTTTTGGTATTTACCTCCAAATGGTTACTTCTGGATTTTGAACTTATCGACATTTCTTATTGACTTAGGCTTTATTTATTGACTTCTCACTTTGGAAAATAAGGATCTGGGTCTGTTTCACACCCCATCTACCTCCACACAAACAACCTTCCTGTGCCCCATTTTCCTAATGTAGTTACATTGTAATGTTGGCTAGTTCAATCTTCAGGATTGCGTTATTGTGATTGTGAAAGAATTACTGGCAGCTTAATTCTATAGCATAATGTCATTGCTGTTCCTTTTCTGCACTACTCTGTTTTTTCATGGAATTAGTAATTGTCATTAATTCAAGCCCAAACTCGTGCGTTAGTGCACTATCAGTTTCACTTTTGGAAGATGTCTCTCCTGGAGATGACCAATCTCGCTAGTACAGGCTGGTGCTCTACTGTCTTCTTGGGATCTCTTTTCACTATAACCCTGAGGACTCCCTTCTATCACTTTTGCACCGAATCCGTTCCTTCTTGGACACTAGGCCTTGTTCTTTGCAAGGAGGACATCCTCCGTTCGTTTCCTGCCTAAAACACTCAGTCTAGAGGAATCAGGTGTTATTTTCCCGAGATGAGTCTCTAGTCATGTAACTCTCCTCAAAGTTAATAGAAGTGAGTTACTTCTTATGATTCAAGATTTTCCAAGCAATTTTATATTATCACTAGGTTATACTCTCATAATGAGAACCATCCATGAGAACCTTATTGGAATTTAGAGTTTAGTCTACTATCATGATTAAAAACTCAGATTTAATAACACTGAAAACACACACACACACACACACACACACTCCTTTACTTTTGAAAATCCCATATGATGGACTCACAACACAGTGTTTCATCTTCCTATTGCTGCTGTAACAAGTTATCACAAACTTAAGTGGCTTAAAATAACACAAATTTACTATCTTACAGTTCTGGAAGTCAGATGTTTGAATTGGCTTTCACTGGGCTAAAATCAAGGTATGGACATGACTGTGCTCCTTTCTGAAAGTCCTATGGGAGGATCCATTTTTCGCCTTTCTTAGCTTCCAGAAGCTACTTTCACTCTTCAGCTTATGGCTCCTTCCATTTTCAAAGCCAGCAAAGACCAGTGGAGTCTTTCTCATGATGTCATCTCCCTGGATCTGACTCTTTTGTTTCCCTTTTTCCCATTTTCCCCTAGTGCGATTACACTAGGCCCACCCAGGTAATCCAGGATGATATTCTTTTAAGTTCAGCTGATTAGCAAATTTAACTTCATCTAGAAGTTTGATTCCTTCTTATCACGTGATGTAAAATAATCACAGGTTTGGGGGATCAGCACATGGACATCTTTGAGTGGCCATTATTCTGCTGCAAAGTGCAGGAACTCTTTTTTCCTCTAAAATGCATTCATTTTTGAAATAGATATGACAGTCTTTAACTTTGCACCCTGAAACTATTAATTTAACGGCATAGGACAAAAAATGAACAATAATTCATTCAATCCAAACTTGGGCAATTTAAATCGGCAAACAGCTGGGACCCTGCGTTTGTCCTCAGTTTACCAACTTCTTTGTTCTTGGTAAAAACAGATACTTTTCCACCATCATAATCTAGACAGAGAAAATATTATTTTAAACCACTTGGTCCTAAAAAAAAAACCTCAGTATAAGTGGTTTAATTCATTTGATAGAAATATAAACTTTTACATTCTTCACAGTACTTTGGGTGGTTTTACTTACAGATTTATTTCATACAATTGATTGAAAATAAAGTTATTAGTGTCATTATACCAACACTGGAAAGAATTCTAACAGCACTATACACCACACAATTAAAATAACAACATACACACACACACACACACACACCCACATACCTCCCTATTGTTAATGGTCTAGGAGTCAGAGTCAAAATGGAAAGATTTGTTGTAAAGATATTAACACACTAATAATCAATCATAGATTATTGCTTCAAGAGATACATTGAAAGTTAAAATAGCAGGCATTTTCCAGGAAAATGAATATGTAATACTCTAAAGGGCTGCATCTTTCTTTGGTCCTTCTAATAGGCTCATGGTTTCATTTCCTTTGTTTTGCTCAAGTCAGTAATGCAAATGTTAAGCTCCCTCTCTCTATTAGTGCCCCTTTACAGTAAGTTGATACTTTGGAGCTTTTAAGTGGACCTAAATGGTTTTTAGACATTTTCATTTCTGTTTTCTACCAACCAGGAAGGCTCTAAGGGTGGAGAGTCATGCCTTCTTTGCAATTCTTCACAGTTCCTATAGAGTTTATTACAAACTTAGTCAGATTTTTGTTATTTGCTCGGGAATATAATAGTTGGTGAGTAGTTGCCTGTAGAAATGAACAGGGAAAGAAACGTTGTTTACATGGGGAAATGGTATAACTTCTAAACTACTAAAGTACATTTTTGAAGCCCATTTTTGAGTTGAGACTCACAGTGTAGAAAACTAAAGGTTTTATATCTTTTTTTAAAATTTTTTTTAACGTTTATTTATTTTTGAGAAAGACAGAGACAGAGCATGAACGGGGGAGGGTCAGAGAGAGGGAGACACAGAATCTGAAACAGGCTCCAGGCTCTGAGCCGTCAGCACAGAGCCCGACGCGGGGCTCGAACTCACGGAACGTGACATCATGACCTGAGCCGAAGTCGGAGGCTTAACCGACTGAGCCACCCAAGCGCCCCATAAGATATCTTTATCTAGGGTTATTTTACTTTAAATTAGTGATGCTGTCTCTCTGAGCCCAATGGTTCAAGAATCAATTAAAATATGTTAGAGTTAAGCTTGCAACCACTCATTCTGTCCCACTCCCCAAGTTTCTAATTGTTTTGGGTGCCCGATTTAGAGACACTTTATAAAACGTGATGGTTTTCTAAGCTATAAACTAACAGGCAACTCAGAATATGTGTGTGGGTCATCTTCTATCTCCAAAGTTGGTGAAGTAAATTGCAGCAAATGACTCATTTCTCACAGCTCCAGCATGTTAAATCAATGAGTGTGTTTGCTTGACTCTTGTCTCCTAATGAGCTGAAACAGATAGAACATTTCTCATGCATCCAGATGGGATTATTTTGGAAAGTAAACTAATGCACATGCCCACACAAAATTCCTCTGCTATCTCTGGCCAGATTCTGTTAGCTGCTCCCCAAGATGATTTACCGGCCATATGAGACTGAGCTGCTCCTGAATGTTATTGGCACCATAGGAATTCTTCCAGAAGACAAATTTTTCTATTTTTCTTTGTTTAGTTTAATAATTTTATGTACAATATATTTTTTTAGAGATTTTAGATATTGTGTTTGTATGTGTACCTATGAGTGTGGGGGAGGTTTACGTTTTATTACAGCAGGTGGAACTGTATGTTAGTACAGTTATTTGACTTTGGATTGATTATTTATGTCAATGATTGCTAACATTTAAAATTATTTCACAAAGTTTACTCCCCTTAATATGTAAAATTCTCTTATGAGTCACTAAGAAAAAGTACAAACAACCCGAAAGAGAAAAGGAATTTCCTTTGGTTATGTAAAGTGGAACAACTTCTAGAGGCATTTTTCAATTTGTACCAAAAGTGTGATAAAATATACTTTCTGTGCTGCCAGCAGTTACACTTCTAAGATCATATACTAAGGAATTAGTTTATAATAGCCATAGGTCAAATCTTAACACAAGTTTCACTATAATGCTATTTATTAAAAATAAATAAACACAAAGGCTTGAAATAACCCAACTGCCCCCAAATAAGGAATTGGTCCATGTTAGCTCAGGCCCTCCAAAAACAGAAGCCAAGATAAAATTAGCAATACAAGACGTTTATTAGGGTAAATGGCAGTGAGGGGAAAATGCAGAGGGAGAACCATCACACCGCAATGCAGGTCTCACCCTTGTGAGAGAGAGGGGGAAGGAAGGAAGTTAGAGTGAAAGAGCTTTAGACAGTAGTGCAGTTGAACAGTTTTGGCGAGGTTGAGAGTTCTTAAGCCAAATTGCCTATCAAAGAAGTCCTGTGGCTCTCAGGAATGCTCATGGGAAATGTGACCTTTGCTCAGATTCAGTGGTGATTCAGAGAGCAGCAGCTGAAACCGTCAGTCAATTATACTCTATGCAATAGGAGATTTGAGAAGAGTATTTTTACAGATACCAAGTGTTAAGCAAGTTTTGGCATGACCGCATATGGATTTAATCATTACAGTGAACTGAAGGAGATGAATGTTGACAAGGGAAAATATTATAATTTATCTTTCTTCACAATTCTATGTTTAAATTTATAATTAAAATATTAATTCACTTAAAATTTTAATTAACTTTATATCCTTTATCATATACATAAAGTAGCCACAGATCATCTTTATACCTTTTAAAATTTGGGAAAAAGAGACAACTGAGATTCGAAACTGCACTAGAAAGACACTGCAAAGACAGGGGCGCCTGGATGGCTCAGTTGGCTAAGGATCTGAGTCTTAATCTCGGCTCAGGTCATGATCTCAAGGTTTGTGAGATGGAGCCCCCTTGGGATTCTCTCTTCCTCTCTGCTCCTCCCTGGCTCGTGTGCTCTCTCGTGTGCCCTCTCGCGTGCTCTCTCTATCTCTCTCTCTCTCTCAAAATAAATAAATAAATAAATAAATAAATAAATATTTTTAAAAACTAGAAAGAAACTACAAAGACAATTCAGTCACTTCACATTTACTATAATTTTTGCTTTCCTAACCTTTGATGCTAAGTTTTAATCACAATAACGAGAAAGGAACTTATGAAATTCCATATTGAGCACAAGTCAGTCATACATGAATATTGAATTGAAAAAAGTATTCCAGTTAAAGTATAAGGCTATAACTGAGGTTATTGCTTTAAAATCTTTTAAAATACAATTCCTCTTATTTTGCTGGAAAAGACATGAAGTATGTGCGGTGGATACAAGGCTAAATAGAGAAACAGACCTTGTCGATTACTTAGACTTTATATTGCACATAGGAAAGGCCAGGGGAATAACAGCGTACAATGACTAATAGCAAATGAGTAATACCAGTTCACACTATGATGAATCTGGGACCTTCTCTTTCTGACCATGGCATGTATGCACAGAAGATCAGCACCCCCCCCCCCCCCCCACAAAGGGTGAGGAGAATAGGTGGAGAACAGGAAAACCCTCCTGCTGAGGTAGGATTTTAAATATGTCTGCTCTGTTCTGTGTTCCCACACATCCACCTGTGGAGTACATCATTCAGTGATGATTAATAATTTCTGTGACGATGACCTTTGTATACATGCCAATTTGCAATTAGCTACTTCAGATGGAAAAATGGAATTTTAGAGCTGGAAGCAACCTTAGATTACACTAGTCCCATGATAGTCTATGAACAAGAGTCCCATGGTCAAATAAGCTTACATATTATTACATGGCACAGCCCCTCAACTTATGATAGTAATTAGTATATTAAAAGATATGAGAAATCTTGTTGTAAAACTCCATTTGATTTTTAAAATATAGTATTTCTTTTTAAAAAAATTTTTGTTTAGTGTTTATCTATTCTTGAGAGAGAGACACAGAGCGTGAGTGGGGGAGGAGCAGAGAGAGAGGGAGACACAGAATCCGAAGCGGGCTCTGGGCTCCGAGCTGTCAGCACAGAGCCCGATGTGGGGCTCGAACCCACGAACCGTGAGATAATGACCTGAGCCGAAGTCGGACGCTTAACCGACTGAGCCACCCAGGCACCCCAAAATATAGTATTTCTAAATAAAAGTGAAAATCTTCCTCCGTGTAAATCTCATGTTTCTTCATGAGACACACTGTGGGAAACCAGAATCTTATCCTATCTTTTCATTTTTATGTGAAAACTTTGAGCTAAAAGGGTTCAATTTACCTGCCCACAGTCACATAACTGGGTTCTGGAAGATGGTGCTAAGACCAAAGCTGGCTGGCTCAACAGTGCTACTGTTAAAGGTCACGTGGCCATTTTGCCATCTTTGGGTAAAGGTAGTTAAACTAAGTAGACCTTTGGGAACTTGGATAAAAACGTCTACAATAGCTGATTCAGAAAGTATCCAAATATTGTGAAGTGTACCAAAATGACAAGTAGAAAATAAGATTCGTTCTCGTCTTCCTTCCTCCTCAGCTACTGTTTTCAGGATGTGTTTTAGATTATTGGGCTGAAGAGCAAATTTCCTTGAGGAGCTGCTTCTGAGTAGCAACTTATTAATTGCTTCTGAAACGATTTTGAGTTATGTTTCTTTTATTGGATTCCATTGTGGAATCCTACAGAGTGTGCTGCTTTTTCTTCAATGCTTTTAGAGTTATTATGAAGGCATCTATTTGGCCAAGTGGAAAGCAGACTGAAACGCAACCCTCTAAATGTACGCTTTGGGGTGATTGTAGATTCTTCATCTCCTAAGGGAGACTGAGCATCTGGACCCTCAGGTTGCCCCTTCTCCTGCCTTGAACACTGAACTAATTTCCCAGAAGATTAGAAGTAGATTGATGTAAGGGTGTGCAGGCTGGGGGTCAGACCATAGGCTAACTGGCTCTTCCAGTTGTTGATGTTTTTGTTAAAGTTTCCAGTGATCTTGATGCCTCATGTTGAGTAAGAGATCCAAGAATGTAGCCAGGTCGCTGGACTGAGACCAACTATACAAATTCTGAAGCTCTGCTGGGTTTGCACCAAGAAACACAGGTGGTCTTACCGAGCCACTTCAATCCCAGCCTGGCCCGAGAAGAGCAGCAAATACCTGGGCGTGTTTATTATTCTCTAACAAATATTTTCCCATTTATTTCATTTTTAAAACAACCAAAGACAAAGCTTATTCAGCTGTAAAAATGAATTTATGTCTTGATTCGGTTGACTTTCCTTTTGTATTTTTCTCGGCAAAAGGGAAAGTGCTGGGAAATGGTAATTATTTGTACAAGGCCATCAATTAAGGAGCCCTTAAAAGAAAGTGTAACCTGACATTTTTTGCAGGGGGTGGAATAAGGGTCTCCTGGCTTACTCAATTATTTCTGGACTCTTCCACAAAGACCCTCTGAATGTTTGTTTCCACAGAGATCTCGACAAACACTGGAGACTCATCAACCGGAGTGAATTCCCTCAGTGAAATCGCTATCCTCTGCCAAGAATCAAAGGTCATCCCAGTGGAGTGCCGTCTTCGTGTTCAGCCGCTACGGAGTGTCTGGAACAGAGTGAGAACAAAAATTATCCCAGTTTGGTGCCCCCTGACTCTTTCGGGAAGAATCCCAACAAGACTGCCACCGGGAGTTCAGAGAACACATTTGAAGACTGGGGAAGGGCCAGGCTAAACAAGGGAGAATAGTGATGTAAAGACAATAAGATAAAGGAAATAAATGACTCAAAGACAAGTTTTAAGCCAATATTTACACCCATATTGCCATATTTACAGCTTAAACACTATGCCCCGAACATGCAGGAAGTAAGTTTTTATGAGTCTCTTAATGAATGTTAAGTCAATAATATCCCAAACAATGGGCCCCAGTGAACTTTCTTATGAAGGCCATTCAAGTGAGTTATTCAAATGTAGTCAGCTGAACTCTGTAATGCACATTTGTAGAAAAGAGATTTTCAAATTAGCCATTTCTGATATGACGGAAAGCTTTCTATTTCTTATTTTATTCATTTTAAAATGTATTTATTTTTGAGAGAAAGAGAGAAAGGGCAGAGAGGGAGAGGGAGACAGAGTCTCCCAAGCAGGCTCCACACTCTCAATGCAGAGACTGACGCAGGGCTTGAACCCGTGAACTGGGATCATGACCTGAATTGAAATCATAAGCCGAACACTTAGGCAACTGAGCCACCCACGTGCCCCGATAGAAAGCTTTTTAGACCATGACATAGAATTAGGAGAAATTATCAAAAGAAGCCATGGCATAGAATGAGGAGACTTCTATAATACCTGACTAAAAACATCTACACAGCAGATTTTACTGTCGACAGAAGCAGTGGTCAAAGAACAGGTGCCACCATCACCATCACCATCATCGTAAGAGAATAATTACCCATGCAGATAAAACTAATTAAAGGACCAATTAGCAAAATAATATGCACAACTGGAAAGTTTGCGGCAGCCAGGCAACTGAGCAGATAGAATGGATGGGATCAATGGCTTGGTGCCACGTAATCAGGAACTGCTTTTTTTTTTTCTTTCTGGTCTTAGAGACATCTGACCTATATTGGCTCATTAGCAGGTCCAGATGAATGATCAATACGGCAGAAACACTCTGATCTCATAAAACACAAGCCCAGCAAAACTACCACTCAACTCTTTGATCTTGTGAGATGCTCAGATAGCACTTTTAAAACTTGTATTTATTTTTTGGGTGCCCCATTGTTCGGTCTCCTCCGGTTGCATTTATAAGTGTAATAGCAAATGACAGTCCTGCCAGTCCTCCTTAAAATATCAAAGACCACGTAAAACAAACCTCATTCAGAGACATTCCCCTCATGTGCATATCGTGCTAGACAACCAGCATCACAGAGGGACCTCATATTTTGAGACCATTCAGTCTTGGAAATTCTGACTTTATAAGAAAAAAAAAAACCCTCTGATCGCAAGAAGATAGTACTCTGATGGCTCACATACAAATTAGTAGAAAATTATTGTCTCTGCTGATAGTCAAACAGAGCATCACATCCAATTCTCTACCTGGAAAGACTCAAACTTCATTGTCGCTCAATTTAGACGAAAACATTATTATCACTTAATGTAAAGAGAAGTTGTTTATATAGCTTCTACCCTTTCTTAAAAGGAAAGTGTCATTATTCAGGCAAATGTTACTGTAGAGTTGTAGAGGTAAAACCATTGGTGATAAATATAGATTCAAAGGCTGGCTGGGGAATAGCGTGGGGCCTGTGTAGGCCACAAAGGTATAAATACATCTCTCCGGGCCTCAGTTAGCTCATGGACAAGACTACCATAGTATCTGTCTCTTAGAGTTCTAATAACAATGAAATATTTGTACATACGAAATTAGGGAGCTCTTTGCCTGGTTATTTATTTTGAGAGAGAAAGAGAGAGAGTGTGTGTGCGTGTGTGTGTTTGAGAGGGGGAGGGGCAGAGATGCGGGACTTGAACCCATGAGCCTCAAGATCACTGAGTCAAAGTCAGACTCTTTTTTTTTTTTTACATGTATTTATTTTTGAGACAGAGAGAGAGAGAGCATGAACAGGGGAGGGTCAGAGAGAGAGGGAGACACAGAATCTGAAACAGGCTCCAGGCTCTGAGCTGTCAGCACAGAGCCTGACGCAGGGCTCGAACCCACAGACCGTGAAATCATGACCTGAGCCGAAGTCGGACGCTTAACCGACTGAGCCACCCAGGCGCCCCCAAAGTCAAACTCTTAACTGACTGAGCCACACAGGCACCCAGACAACTGGTTCTTACTACCAGAGATTTCTATTGGTAGAATCCTGTGGTGTGTTTCCAGAAGTGTGCACTCATGAAGGAATGTGAGAAAAAAAGTTAATGATAATCATCTTAATATTATTATGAAAAGAGTTTTGACTTCACTCCTCGCAGGGTTCCCCAGTCCAACCTTTGAATGCCACTAGAATAGGCAAGGCATTTGAACCTGTTGGCCAGAAAGAATCCCTAACAGGAGCAGCAAGAAAGAGAAAGAAGAAACGAGGGAGGGGGGATTGAGTTGAGTCCTCCTCTGTCAGGTATTTTTTACCAAAATCTCCAGGCAAAATGTGTCATGGTGGGCAGGTGCCAAAGAAGAGATGGTTGCTAAGGAAAGACACATTAAAACATATGTTGATGATTCTCAGGAAGATAAAATGAGTTGGCAGATAAGAATAGGTATTTTCCCCCCTTAGGCTCTAGCCCCTTACTTACTTCTTTTTAATTTTATCTATCCTGTTTTTAAATCAATGTTTCTTTAAAACCAATCGCTTTTTACATTATTTATTTACTGCGGTACTTGTAGCTCTAGACAGGGAAGGTGGAGGAGTTTGGATGAGAGGCAAGCTCTGGCCTGGAGAGAAATGAGCTGACCAGGGTGATGGTCAGAGGGCTCACGTGAGCAGTACTGAGAGTGGAAGCTGGATCCTGGGGTTGGTCTCAGAGGGGTAAAGAGGATCAGGGGCCCCCAGGCTAGGACAAGGCTCTGGGAACACACAGCAGGGTATCAGGAAGCAGCCATCTTTCTTCACATGTGTAATAAACCAGGAATGATGCACAGGTTAGAAGTGCTCATCCTGGGAAACCACAAATTTCCATTATCAGGATAAAGGTAAACGCATACCCAACATTTTGTTGTGGCAACCAGGGCATTGTGTTTTAGGTGCTCAGTCCCTCAATTCCTCCTGTTGAAAACTGCAAATGATCTATTCAAGCATGTACATTCTAAATTAAGTAAGTGTGAATCTATGGTGGAGATCTGGTGAAAATTTTCAAACTCCAAAAGATTTTAGGAAAATATGCTCATGGAACATCCATATTTCAAGGATGAGAATTCAGAGGAAGAGTGGCTTTTTTCAATCACCATTTTAACAGGTCACAGAATGAAAATCAATGGAAAAACAATTGGCCTGTTGTGTAATTCACAGCTTCGTATATTAAATTCACCATTGTAGTTTCTTAGTTTTTAAAAAAATTTTGTTTAAATTGAGTTAGTTAACATATAATATAATAATGATTTCAGAAGTAGAATTAAGTGATTCATCACTTACATATAACACCCAGTTCTCATCCCAACAAGTGCCCTCCTTAGTGCCCACTGCCCATTAGCCCATTCCTCCACCCAGCACCCCTCCAGCAACTCTCAGTTTGTTCTCTGTGTTGAAGAGTCTCTCTGGTTTGCCTCCCTCTTTCTTTTTATCTTATTTTTCCTTCCTTTCCCTTATGTTCATCTGTTGAGTTCCTTAAACTCCATATATAAGTGAAATCATATGATATTTGTCTTTCTCTGACTGACTTATTTCATTCAGCGTAATACATTCTAGTCCCATCCACCTTGTTGCAAATGGCAAGATTTTATTCTTTTTGATGACCAAGTAATATTCCATTATATATATACCACATCTTCTCTCTCCATTCGAGAGTCAATAGACATTTGTGCTCTTTCCATACTTTGGCTATTGCTGATAGTGCTGCTATAAACGTTGGGGTGCATGTGCCCCTTTGAATCAGCATTTTTGTGTCCTTTGGATAAATACCTAGTAGTGCAATTGCTGGGTCATAGGGTAGTTCTATTTTTAATTTTTTGAGGAAACTCTGTACTGTTTTCTGGTTTGCATTCCCACCAGCAGGGCAAAAGTGTTCCCCTTTCTCTGCCTCCTTGCCAATATCTGTTGTTTCCTGGGTTGTTTAGTTTCTTAATTTTTTAAGTACAGTTTGTACTCAATATGGTAAATTTAAATAATGTAAAAAAAGGAAAACTATTATCATCCCTTTATCATTCTAAGAAAAGACTAAATGGCACTCAATAAAGATAAAATATATTCAGATACATTTATATGCCAGTATCCCCAGCTTTTAGAAAGTTTGCACTATGCCACTTCACTTTTATGGGAGACCTTCATTAGTAGCTGTTTTCACTAACACAAAGAAATTGGATGAGGATTTTCACTTTTAAGAAAAAAGGTGAAGAGCAAAAGTAGTGTTCAGTTTGTTTTGCAGCAAGCCCTTACAGAGGCAGCCAGCACACCCCCCAGCAGTGAGAGTGATCCCGCCAAACTCCTTCCCCAGGAACGAAGCTCAGCCCCTTGGCCTCAAGACACCAGAGCTTTGAACTGTTGTCTATGAACATCTGTGCTTCATCTTAATTTATTTTGTGCATCCATTAACAAAATGTGTCCTAAAGTATCAGAAAAGCTTAAAAAAGTTTCTTGGGGGGGGGCGGGTTCTGGATACACTCAAAGACTTTTCCATGTATTATTGGCAATTGTTTGATTTATGTCATTTCAGCTTATGAAAGTTTTCATAGGAATGCTCTACTTTCGGATGGGAGGGAGAGCTATATTCCATTTTCATTTAAAGCTATAACCATAATTTTGCGTGCTCCCAGATTCACCTTTCTAGTGACTTATAACACATTTTTTCAACACAGAGTAATGAAATATTATTGAAACATTCTGCTTTTTGTGTGGATTTTTTTCTTTTACATACAGATATAATAGATCCCCCACTCCTGTCCTTTAAACAATAGTATTCAGAGGGGCTCCTGGGTGGCTCAGTCAGTGAAACGTCTGACTTTGGCTCAGGTCATGACCTTACAGTTTGTGAGTTTCAGCCCTGCATTGGGTTCTGTGCTGATAGCTCAAAAACCTGGAACCTGTTTTGGATTCTGTGTCTCCTTCTCTCTCTCTGCCCCTCCCCCACTCACGCTCTGTCTCTCTCTCTCTCTCTCCCTCTCAAAAATCAATAAATGTTAAAAAAAATTTAAGCAATAATATTCCAAAAATAGGTTTTGTTGACACTTTTTCCACAAGATGGTTGTAGGTGTTTCCTAAAGAAAGTTTTATTATCAAAGAAGTTTGGAAAATTATGAGTTCAACAAAGAAGTTTCTTGATAATAGTACTTTCATGAGCTTTTGTTATGAGTGTGTTCATCAAGAAATTTCCAGAAGATTATCCAGAAAGAAATGCTTCCAAACTTACTTGGTTTGAAAAAACTTGATTTCATGGGAGATCTAGCATCTCTTAGGACTAGTATTCTGAGCAAAAGGGCTTGAGAAATGTTGCTTTGCACTAATACACAAAATAACGAGATCTGTATTTCATATGTTTGCAGAGCTACTGGGTTCTAACATTCTGAAGGCAACTTGGTTAGGGTTAAGGAAAAGCAAAATGCAACATGGATATGGTAGACCTCTTATTCTAATGTTTTGTTGCTTTTCAAAATGAACATTGACAAAAGAGCTTAAGTTAGAATAACCAAGTTAGGAGAATGTCATAGTAGAAATTACATTCCTCCTCTTCTCCCTCTACCAGGATGAAATAGAGCAGGTAAGAGGGGGATGGATTTTGCCTCTGAAAAAGCAAATGCTCTTGTTATGGTATATATGTGTAATTCTTTTTATATGTACATAGGTAGACAGTAACGGTTTAATTGTCTATAGGTCAACTGTCAGTGGCCACTTTCTCATTTGCTTTTGCTCAGGCTAACACACGTACAGCATTGGCTAGCCACGTTGTCAGTGTCTTGCTTGGGATGTGGAGAAAGGAAGGGTTGTGAAATTAATGGAATGGGGAAGATGGCTGGTCTTCTACCTTTTTTCAGAACTGGGCTTCATTATTTTGTTTGAAGTATTTCAAATGCCCAGAATTCAGACATATCTTCAGTGAAATACAAGCCCAAGGAGAAATATACAGGATTCTTTTAATGTTTTCATTTTCAAATGTTATGCTACCATTCTCTTTTATATATACAGATGTTCCAGAATTGGCTATACTTGGTTTAGTGCATATACTTAAACATTAAATCAACAATGTGTTCAAAATTAAACTGTTCCCATTTTAAAAGGACTTAACTAGAAAGTAACTTATATTAAATACAAAAAAAAAAAACAAAAAAAAAACACACCCACTACAGAGAGTTTATAATTTAGTTAAATCATTGTACTTCTCCATAGCATTCCCACCTGCCACATACCCCCGTACTCTCTGGATCCCTTCAGCTACTCTGAAAAAGTCTTAATTTATTAACTTACTTCAATAACCATATGAGCCCATTTGGTCTAAAGTAGAAGACAACACTGATTCCAAAAAAATTAGGGGTGTGGGAGAGGAAGGAAGGCTGACGTCTAAACCTAATTAGCCAGTTCAGAAGGTGGCCAGCACAAATGAGTTCATAATTCCTTTTAATAGTGATAGCATTTGGTTTTCTATATTTATATTCCTATATCCTAGTGTGTACAATGTAAGCTTTGTGATGCTGTGTCTGGTGGTGTTTTGCCTCCCTTTATGACAGGCAGTAATTGTAGCTAGTACGTCATGTACCTGGGGGTGAAAAGTTGCTGGAGTCTCCTTTTGGCCAGGATGCTAGCTGGCACAGCCATGATGTTTTCTCCCGCCCTGTTCCTCCAACCCTTCTCAGTTTAATGACAGTCTTATGTTTTATTTGTTTCCTCTGATCCAACATGTTTATGTGAAGGCAGTTCTAGAATACATAAAAGTCAGTTGCAGGGTGGTAATTATTGACCATGGTTTTACATAGCAGCTCATGTGGTGAGAAGATAAATGTATAATCACCCGGTAATATGAAAAACTCTGACTGAAGGACCAAAGGACTTTGTCATTTCACTCCACCCTCTGTGAGTCAGTGAAATGGATTGAATTATAAACCAGAAACAAGCACTTCAATTTGATGAAACTCATCCTAAAGAGGAAAGTGTCATTACATGTTGGCAGTTTATAAAATGTGATGAGCTGCCCTAATCCATTGGAACCGACATGTCCTTAATAATAGCAACATTCTTTGTAAATTAAATAGCTATTAATTTTTTAAAAAACTTGTCAGGATATGCTTATGCAGTGATGCACATGTGATCACAGGCATTTCCATTGTGTCAGATATACAGAAAAATAGCACCCACTTGGGAATTTGTAAAACAGTGTCAGCATCTGTGTATCTAAAGGCATGGACAGAACCGGACCTGAAACTCTGGAGTGATTTTCCACGTCTGAAAGGACAGAGTCCTTAGGTGGTGATATATGTCACAAGGCCATTGTGCATCAGACCTCCAAATCAATCATCCAACAAATATACATTCACTGAGTGCCACTGTGGGTCCAGGAACAACGCAAAGGGGAATGCACGGAGGTGGCTGGGATTTGATCTACTCCCATCCCTCTGCAGCTTGTGTAAGCCTCTCCAGTCAGCATCTGGATATTCTGATATTCTGGTGCCTTCTTTTGTCTCATGTGAGGAAGTTCCCTGTCTCCAAGGGGATGACCTTCCCTGGGGCCTGGGCCTTCAAGGCTGTCCCTGCAGAGAACACTATGCTCACAGAAAAAGAAGGAGTGTGTTATGTTGGTGACTTATTAGCCAAAAAGAAACATGTGTGTAGCATGGTTCTAAGTTAACTTTTTTTTTCCTTGTATCCACCATGGACCTCAAGAGAAATTCCCTAGAATTATGTTAGAACACATTAACAATTCTTTTGCAAGGCTATTCAACTGCTTGATGATTAGAACACATAGAGTTTGTCACATCAAGTCACCGAAGCCAGGCTTAAAATAATTTGAAAATATAGAGTTTTCTGACATGTCTTACAGATAAACCACGGCAAGAGTCATCTTAAAGTAAGGCTTTATTGTTGATACATCTGTTTATAACCTTGGTAATGACGTGTCTGAAGCAGACAGGATATGGCAAACTGGGATGTAATTAGAGGGCTTACTATCAGCAGATTTCACTTAATGGAATGTTATCAATATTTTGCTGAAAATTGCGAATATCAAGCTTGAAAAAACTGATGGTTGCTATTTTGTCCATAATCCTGAAGTGAAAACAGCAAACGAACAGTGAAGATCAGAGCTATTGCATATGTAAGCTGGGCCCTGTGTAAGAGCACCCCCTGCGGAAGGCAGTTGAGTGGGGGTAAAACCCAGCTTGCATCATGCTCACTGGGCCATGTGCCCTGTGGTTAGGCTACGTCTTCCCAGAGCGGTGCCTTTTTCCTACTTGCACAGAGGTGCTGTATGGAGTGACTCTGGCACTGGCATGCTTGTCTTCCCAAGGCAGATTTTTGAAAGTTTTGCTAGTCCGATGAAAAAGGAGGCAGGCTTGACATGGCCAGGATTTGGGAAGAGCCGTCTTACTGCTTAATTGGGGACTGATTCCAACTACGGTTGATATTCTTTCTTTAAGCAAGATGGGCACACCTCAGTGATTCCAAGTTCTTAGGCGAATCTGGGGGTTGAAGAGAATTTTTGCCCCACCCACCTCCTTTTCCTGGAGACTTGTCAAGAATCAAGATTTCCCCAGAGCTAGAATAATTAGCAGTGTCCAGCCCTGCTGAGAAGTTGCAGAATAGATTTCCCCTGAAGGGGATGTCTCTCTCCTGCAACCTGCCACCTGAATCAGAGGTGTAGTTTAAAACTCTGGTCCAAGAGCACTGCAGAAATGGAGAGCCTGGACTTAGAGCTGCTCTCTGCACGGTGCGAACATATCGGCTTGTAACAATTTCCTAGGTTTCCAGTGTTATCACACACCACTTCCATGAAATTCGGTTGGATCTCATTGACTTTGTGGAATGTTCCCTATCTTAATGCCATCCTCTTTTGTGTGTGTGTGTTACATGTTAGACAGCTCAAGAATCACCACACTGTTCCACTCTACATTTGCTAGCTCAAACACATACACATGCCAACCACTATCAGTACCAGTAAAATTCAATGAGAGAAGCTATCAGGAAATAGATAAAGAGTCATACAATAGAGACTTTTTTTTTTTTTTTTTGAGAGAATGAGGCCAGGCAAATGGATTTTAAAATTCTGTTACTATGACTGCACTACATTTATAAGCTGAAGGCATCAAGAGTTGACACTGCTCATAGAATACCAAGGGAAAATTCTGAAAAGGAAGTATCTATTCTCTTATTACCCAAATGTAAATTATATGTGCTCTTGAAGTATGCCCTTTATTTAATTTTAATGCATTTTAAATTTTAATATGGATTGCTCTACATGAATCACGCTCTTTGTTTTCAACACCATTAGCACACAAAAATTGAGGAAGGGCTTCTATTTTCTGGCAATTCAGAGTATTTTATAAAGTGTAGCACATAATATTGCACCTTCTATAGAGGAGGGACTCAATATTTGTTGAAGCAATTTCAATGTGATATGTTAGCTATGATCTATCATGAGTAGGTAATGATTTCCTAAATTTCCAGCTTAAAAGGATTCTTCTATTGCCATTCACATTTAAAAAATTCTCGGTTCTCAATAAAACCAAAGCGTGGTTTTATTAGAATATGTTGGCATCCCTCTCAAAGACTTATGCAATCAAAGAGATTCAAAGTCAATTGTTCTGTGCCAAATTATTTTCTTATTCTATAAAGATGCTCTACAAAGTCTGAATTCTTTTTCATTTGAATAAATCCAGTGATCGAAGAACCTGTATTTGAAGCATGGCTTATTTATGTTAGCGAAGTATATAGAGTAAGAGACAAAGGTATTTTAAAAACAAACAGACAAAAAGAGATTTGGCTCATGTTTTGATGTACTTTGGACTTTGTAAAGGAGAAAAGACAAGAATACAAATAATTGTGTTGCAATTTAGAATACAAAATATGTGAGACAAGAGACTCCCAAAATTAGGGCAGAAGTTCAGAGACAAGTGTGGGGCAGGATGGAAGACATCATGGAGAAGGTGAGGGATACGGCACGGATGAAGGCACAGTGGTAGAAAGGCTTATAGCCATTGGAAGAACACAGAGCAGTCTCATTTGGTAAGAGTAGAAGACACACAAAAAAGAGAAGTTGTAAGTTCAGGCTGCAAGATAGGTTGGAGCCAGGTTGTAAAAGGCCTTCAACACTGGGTATAGGAGGGAACATCCTGTTAAATGTTGAATAACCAGATACGGGGGTGGGGGGGGGGGTGTGCGGGGGTAAGAGTTGCTAGATTTGTAGTGTTTGCTGATTTTTTATCCTCACATGAGGCCACCGTATGTGGAATTGAGAAGAGGTGCCAACAATCAGCTCTCATGAGTTGGGACAAGCTGGCTCCAACGCATTCCTGGCTGTTAGTTGAAGCTATGAGAAGGGAGGGAATTGGAAAGGAGGAATATAGAGAAAACAAAAGAAACAATCAAAGAGGGAAAGACAACCCACAGATTCCCTGCCTAAGGATAGTGCGGATGATGTGGAGAGGTGCTAGAAGTTAAGAAAATAGGACATCAACATGAGTGAGTGTCATAGAAGCCAAAGGAAGAGAAAGAATATCATGATGGAAGAATTACTGCTGAGTTTGGCAATTCCAAGAAATTTAAGGGTTTTAAGAGAACATCCTTAGGCAATTGGTAGTCATAGAAGACAGAAAAATAAGGGATTAAGAATTGAGTCTGTGGTGTATGGATTTATATTTATTTGCAATCACCATTGGGTCATATTCAAATAATTCCACTGTCTCAAGGAAAAAGTGTAGAGGGAATGAAAACACAAATTAATCCAAAAAAATGAAATAAAAAATTCCACACTCAAGATTTTGGCAAACTCTCCATGACTCAGCTGATTTGAGATGCTTCAATGACTTTCTCATTCTTCTCCATTTCTTGCAATTGTCCTTTCAAAGAAAGCCTTCTCAAGGCTTATTCGTGAGCAATTAGCCACGATATATGGGACAATTTTTTTTTTCTAATTCCACATTGAAAAGAATTTTCAAAATGATTAAATCCAGAGAGTCGGCTTAACTCTTACAAGACCCTTTGGCACTGCCCACATTTAACCACCCTCCTCTTCTCCTGTTACCCTCCTGGGCCTTTAACTGCTGTCCATCTCTCTAAGGGCACAGGAACTGAAGCCTTCAGCAATGCTCTAAGAGCTCCGGGCCGTGGAGTTATCATATATATCATTCTTCTCTGACCCTTTATCTAGACTGACCAAAAGATTTATTTTACAAACTAAGACACTTTGGAGAGTGAAAGAGTATGTCACAATAATTACTCTGGCACGATATGCTTACAACTGCCTTTACCTCATGTGATGGCTTGCCAGATAAAATACAAGATGCCTAGTTAAAATTGAGTTTTATATAGACAACAGGTAACTTTTTAGCATACGTATGTCTCATGCAATATTTGGGACTTATACTAAAACTAAGTGCCTATATGTTTATTTGCCAAATCCGGTGACCCTACTCATGAACACCTTACCCATTTACATGAGCACCACACTGCATATACACTGAGCAACAAAACTATTCTGACCTCAAACTGGCTAACATAATTTTCAAGGCCTGGTGCAAAATGAAAATATGAGGTCTCCTTGCTAAAAAATTATTCCCCTTTTTAAGACAGTGACAACAAAGTATTAAAGTAAGCATGGGGCCCTTGTAAGCATGGGTGATGGCACAGATCACACGTCCATAAAGCTGGCCCTGTTTTTACCATTTTGTATGGTGTGTGTGTGTGTGTGTGTGTGTGTGTGTGTTTTACAGTGAAATCTAGAAATATTTCCTCTCTATATAAAAAGTAAATAGGCAGAAATGAGCAACTTTAAACTTGGGATTTTGATGAAACATTCTAGGTGATAACTGCATCTGGAGGGGAGCTTGATTATAATGTGCATGAGAGTAGGGATTATATATGCCCTGCTCACCCAGTTCTATGTATAGTGCTTGAGATATGGAAATCGCTTAATATGTTGAATGAATGTTTTATAGGCACACACATGGTGTACATTTACCTGGAAGTGGCATTCAAATTAAATAAAGGACACATTTCAAAAGGAATTGTAATTTTCACTTGAATAATAAGAGATCAAATGGCAAAAATGCACCAGAACATTATGTATACCATGGCATATGCATGTATATTATGTAATATGTATGTATGCATGTTAGGTGGTGTTATGTGTGTTCCTGGCTTCTCACTGTAGTTGGTGAATATATACTTCATTGACAGTAAATGTCCATGTCTTGATGCTGTGAGCTCCCCTACTGATAACAGATAGGTCCTAACTTTTCCAGATTCCCCTCCCTCAATATTTCTGAGAAACTTTAGAAGTATTATGTGTAAGTCAAGTGTCCCGTATGCCACCTTGTTGGTGTTAGGCAAGTCTCTTGACCTTGCGAGTGCCAGGAGGGGGATAAATGGTGGAAGTTCCAGTGCCAGGGACTGTGGCTGTCACTCTACATCCTTCTCATGGTCATTTTGCTGCGTTTGGACATTGTGTCACTGCTGGCTGTCTCCCTGGGACCAAGAGCTCTCACACTGTCTGTGACCAGGTCCTTCATGGTAGACTCCCACAGCAGAATGGTTTGGGTACCAGTAATACAATCCTTGCATTTGCGTCCTGTAGGGGCTCCAGGAATGAAGGAAAGTGGGTCAGTGGTGGCCACCCGCAACGCTGGACTTCCCCCCTCAGGTATGGAAGCCAAATGATGTTCTGTTTACTGCCAGGGTCCCGTTTTTTCCTCCCTAGAGGGGAAAGGGTGTTGTTTCATGCATATCAATCTAACCCCCAACTCAGTTACAGTCAGAGGTCAAGATCTTTCCCAGGGAAGCTTGGGCCTCAGGCAAATCCAAGATACATTGGATTTCTGTGGTCCTGAAAAATCTGTGATAGTTCTGAGGCCAGTCTGCCCAGTGCATATGAAGGACATCTAGGTGATGGTGTTGTCTATTTTTCTAACGTTACAAGGACAGTGAAAGGAGTTCTCAGCTGGTTTTGTAGGAGAACAAGTGAATATCTGTGTAAATATTAAGCTTCTGGAAACTTCTTTTTGCGCCATGTTAATTTGCTCCTAATTGTATTACATAATTGTTCCTTAAATTTTTACTAAGTAATTTTTTTCCATTTTCAAACTTATTCACAAAAAAAAATCTTGGATGAAACTAAGTAGGCAGTGCTTTCTTATTCTCCAATCCAGCCAAATCAGAGCTTACTCAGGAATCAACCTGAGCACAGGCATTTTGTTTTCTGAAATATGATTTATAAACTCTTCATAACTGTCAGTCTATTTTTAATGGATTCTTTTTTATGTATGCAACTTACTTAAAAATTAATCATTAACATTTATGTTAATCAATAACAACTCAAGATGGCATCCAGATAGCCCTCATCTGGTATAAACATAACAATACAATTAAATTTTATATTTTATATTTTATATTTTTAAATTTTTGCTATCTATGTATTAATCCTCACAGTATGAGGATCCTTATGCATATCTGTTTGAATACCTCAGCTCATCCATCCAAGCTTCATATATATACATATATGTGTGTGTGTGTATACATATATGAGAGTTTTCCTTTTTTCTACATATGGGCTAAGTAGAATGATTATAGTAAGTTATTAAATGCTGATCCACAACATCAATGTTAAACAGTGATTTTCATGGTACCCTAATGGGTATGTTTTCTGGTGAGAGAATTGTACCTAAGTGATAGCATAGCTTCTTATTTCTAAACTGGATATACCTGAGTAGATGATGCATACAGATATTATAACATTACTTTTCAAGACTGCATCAAGAATTTCAAATATGCCATGAGTTGAATACCATATATTTGTGTTAGTGGGGTGTTTCTTTTCATTTTGTGCAAGAAAAAAGTTTTGGCATTCTCAAGTTTTGAGGTAGCAGGATATGGTGGAAATAACATTGGTTTGGGAGTTGGTAGTCCTGGCCAATAATCTCTAGCAACTACAAACTGTGTGAACTTGGGCACATTACTGATCTCTCTGAATGTTGGTTTATGTATTCATTGTAAACTCAAAGGTTATAAGGATTAAAGATGCTAATGAAAGACACATGACTTTAGGAATGAGAACACATGGTATTGACTAAATAACCATTTTTTTCTCAGATTTGTTCAAAAATGTTTATTTTCTAAAAATACTCTACCCTTATTCCACCCTTACTTATTGGCTGTCATTTGTCCTATTGTCTTGTTATTTCTTCCCAGACCAGTTCATAAACTATGAGGCTAGCTCAAGAATACAAATGGAAGCCCATATACCATATATCTAAATATTTACAAGCTATAAATCAAGCTAACACACTGCTAAATTAAGTGTATACTGTCTTCCAGCTTGATAAATCTACATTCACAATGGCCTGGAAGGCTAGTTTGATTTAGAATTCTCAGACTCTTGATGTGGTGGGGTGAGAAAATCTGGCTCGAGACTTTAGTTATTGGTCTATCAGTTTTCTTCTCCCATCCTAGCTCCCACTCACACTATGAGGATCCTTACGTATATCTGTGTGAATACTGCAGCTCACCGATGCAAACTTCTTTCACACTCTCTATAAGCAGTCACTTCTTGACCACGAGTTTGGCCTACTGATGTGTACAATAGAGAGTAGATACACTTGGCCTTCAGGAGAATGAACCAAGTAAGAGGACACACAAACCCTGGATGCAGATTTAGGACGGGAAACAACAAATCTGGGATCCCAGATACCCAGAGCATGGTCTAGATGTGGAGGTAGGGTGGGACAATTTCCTACTGGATATATACACTAGTTCCATGGATTTTTCATTCTATAGGAAAGGGAACAGTTAGAGGAAAGCCAGGGCAGCACCCTCAAAAGCACAGAGCCCAGGACTTAGGCCATTTTCTATAGATCTTAAGGCAGTACTTTCTGGTCCTTGTACAAATACTTGGATTGTATTTTTCAGAAATGAGTTCTAAGATGTCATTAGTCTTTAATATGGTCATGTATACTGTGAATCTCCAAGGTATCTTTTCTTCTCTTTCTTTTCTTTTCCCTTTCCTTTCCTTTCCTTTCCTTGCCTTACCTTACCTTACCTTACCTTTCCTTTCCTTTCCTTTCTTTTTATTTGAGAGAGAGAAAGAGGCAGAGGGAGAGAGAGAGAATCCCAAGAAGGCTCCATGCTCAGTGTGAGCCTGAGGCAGGGCTCGGTCCCATGACCCTGGGATCAAGACCTGAGCCAAAATCAACCCAGAGCTGGACCCTCAACTGACTGAGCTACCCAGTGCCCCTGAATCTCCAAGATTTCTGACCATGGAACAGTCTGTGTGTGTGTATGCATGCACATGTGCCTGTGTGTGGAAAACCTCCATAGGACAGGTTTTGGCAAAACCTATTCTAATCTCTAATGTCATAGAGTGTTTATTTCTCTTCCTCCTACTGTCTCTTAAATGTAGGGGATTCTACGTTTACTTGCTTATATTTTCTTGTTCCACATTCTTGCTAGATGATTTCATCCATATCCAAGGCTTTAATCACTAACTGTATTCCAATGATTCCAAACCCTCCATCCCTCACCTCTCTCTTCAGCTCTACACTTACTACTGAATGACTCTACCTGGATACACAAGTTCCACATGTTGGAAACTCAACTCATTATCTCCCTCTGGTCCTGTTTATCCTAACATGCTTCTTTAGTGAGTTTCTTAGTGAGTTACTTCTCTCACTAAATTCATTACCTAACACTATTTTGCCAATTGCCCTGGCCAGAGTCATCTTTGATTGTTTTCTCGATCTCACCTCCTTCCCAATTTATCTCCATATTTTGTTGATTTTATCTCCTCAATATTTATCCAATCTCTCAGATCTATAATTTTCCAAGGATCTTCTCATTTCTTGAGCACATACTTGCAATTTTCTATTTCACCAACCCTTCTTCTACATTGTGATGAGAATATTTCTTTATAAAAGACTGGGGAAGAATTTTACATTATGATATGGAAAAATCTCCATGATATATTATTAAGTAAAAAAGGGATTCAAAACTGGACATAGATTTTGAGTTTTATGTAAGAAAGGAAGAAAATAGGAAAATATATTTATTTGTATTTGCAAGCAACTAATAAAATTGGCTGTTTAATAGGGGTGTTTGAAATGAATGTTCCAGGGCAGGGATGTATATGAGATAATTTATTGTATACTTTTTGTTTGTCTTGATTTTTTAAAATGTAAATCTGCTAAATACAAAAATTAAAATTCAAAACTATTAAAAAATTTCAGGGGCGCCTGGGTGGCTCAGTCGGTTAGGCATCTGACTAGGCTCAGATCATGATCTCGCGGTTTGTGGCTCGAGACCCGTGTTGGGCACTGTGTTGGCAGCTCAGAGCCTGGAACCTGTTTCGGATTCTGTGTCTCCCCCTCTCTCTGCCTCTCCCATGCTCACGCTCTGTCTCTCTGTATCTCTTAATAATAAATAAGCATTAAAAATTTTTTTTTTAATATTTAAAAGTGTACTATGTACTACTCTCTCTTCCTCTCAAAGTAAATAAATATATATTTTTAAAGGGGTGCCTAAGTTGCTCAGTCGGTTAAGCATCTGACTCTTGACTTCGGTTCAGGTAAGGATCTCATGGTTCGTGGGATCAGGCCCCACGTCGGGCTCTGGCACTGAATGTGCAGCCTGCTTGGGATTCTTTCTCTCCCTGCCCCTCTCCTGCTCTCTCTCTCAAAATAAATAAATCAACATAAAAAATAATAGTGTATTATGTATTACAATGTAGTTATTACATATTATAATACATGATAAATAAAAATTTAAAAATTAAAGAATGAAAAGATTAATAAATTCTATATCTAAATATGCTATTGCTTCACTTAAAATATATCTTGGGTCCACTATTACATTCAATACCAAGTAAAGATCATTTAGAGTGGCATGGAAATCTTTTCAGGATATGGATTTTGTCCGCTTCTGTAGCCATATTTCTTCCCACAACCCAAAAGATTTCACGCTATGGCCATATTAAATGGTATGATCATTCACATCACATATTAGGTCTCCCATGTCCACGTTTCCACTATTTGGAGTTCCATCCTGTTTGATTTGGTCTGCCTGTTCATCCCAACTCAGTCTTTTTTTTTTTTTAATTTTTTAATGTTTTATTTTTGAGAGAGAGAGAGAGAGAGAGAGCAAGTGGGGAGGGGCTGAGAGAGAGGGAGACACAGAAACCAAAGCAGGCTTCAGGTTCCTAGCTGTCAGTCCAGAGTCTGATTTGGGGCTTGAACTCAAGAGCCATGAGATTGTGACCTGAGTTGAGGTTGGAAGCTTCACTGACTGAGCCATCCAGGTCCCCGCCAACTCAGTCTTTAGAGCTTAGCTCAGACTTCCCCTTTCTTCCCCTAAGTTGGATTCAGTGATTTGTTGTCAGCTTTATTACTCTATACCTTTATTTCTTATTGTCCTCCCCAATCTTTATTGAATTGACTTATATAATTCCTGATCTAGGCTGTGTGTACATTAAAGATGAAGACTATCCTGTATTCACCTCTGTATCTGAGGCACACAACATAGCGCTTGGTTTAGAGTTTGTCCAATGAATCTATACATGGAAAATGAATGAAAGAATAAATGAGTGAGTGAGCCAACACTCAGGGGAAGGATATTTACAATGCTGGGAACCTGCTATGAACCCAGATGGGGTACATGAGATGAAGACATTGTTTTGTACTTGACTTCTAGACTCTTGATTTTGGCATAGCTTGTTGTTGTTAATCCCTCATACTTAAATCAGATTTATCCTTTGGAAATTAGTCCCAAGTGTTTTCTCTCTCAACCTGAATAGTTTAGCTCTCTATTTTCATTTCACTTCAGCTTTCTGAGAAACGGTCAGTTACTCTAATGATCTTTCCAAAATTTCCCTGAAGTAGTCTTTGTTGGAGGATACTATAATACTCCCATCTCAGTGTTAGAGTTCAGCCCTTGAATAATAAGACAAAATAAAGAAAAAATAACGTGCGATTTTTTCCTTCATAAATAAGGCTCATGTATAATAATCAAACACAGTATGTCATTCTCTACAGAAAACTGCCAAAGAGAAGAAGAGTGCAGTTCAGTGTTCTGGGAATTGAGATTTCCATTTTTCATAGGTCATAGAACAAATATCCTTCTAAAATTAGGTATTTCTGTTTTAAGTTTTCAGAATGCATTTTAGTGACTCTTGGAATAAACGTCCTTGGAAGACACGATCTTTCCAAATAATACTAAGAAATGAATTTTGACTAGCAAAATCTAAAGTAAAAGACATCAATAACTCATTTTTTTATGCCAGCCTATAAGTAAACCTAATTCATAAGTAGTGGGTGGATTAATCTGGAACTCTGAGCAGAGTCAGGCCCACTCATCTGCTTCCCAGGCAGCAGATCCTGGATATAGGACTGCCCCAAGGGCTCCGGGAAGATGGTTGCTGCTCAGGATTTGTGGTGAGAAGAGCCCAAGGGACCAAACCCTAGGCAACTGGCCTCTTCCAAGGATTTGGTTTTATTGGATACAATTTTCTACTTTGATGTTATTCCACTTACTTGGGCTCTGGACTCATCAATACAAGTTTATAAATATTTTAATATTAAAAGAGATTGTGTTCATGGACTACGCTGAGAAAATTATTCTCTTGGACCTACTTGGTTGAACCCAACTGTTTGTTTTTTTGCATCTGAGCTCAAATCTCATACTTTGTCTATCATTGTTCCATTGAGATGTGAAGAAATAAGGCCATATTTTCAGAAATGTTTAAAATTGAGTTAGAGAACATGCACTGTGAAAGATGTGTTACTATTAGGATTTCCAACTTGTGACTGAAGCAACAGACAATTAAAAAACTTGCCCATAGCCAGTAAATTAATCTCTGTCAGTGTTACACCTTAGTTTTGGACTGAGATTTCTGTGGTCATCTGTGCTTATTAATGTTGTGTTTAAGCTCAAACACTCTCCTCTTTCTCTCTCTCTCTCCACACACACACACACACACACACACACACACACACACAATTATATTGTATGTAATATAAGGACATATTTTGTTACCTATTATAGGCTGAGCTAAAATTCTGACTTTATGTTTTTAAATGTCAGAGTCCTGAGGAATGTGAAACTCATAGTTAGAGCATTCAGGCCTCTATTTTTTTAAAAAGAGTAAAGGGTAATTTTAATATAGATGTTAGTACCTATGAAAGACATCAGATAAAAAGATGCAATGTCCCATTTCTTCTATTTATGCACAGAATAGCTATTCAGTTGTTCTGATCACATATTGTTCTGGTAAAATCAAGGGCACTTGACGCATTGTGGTACCCTCTGTTTGGGAGGTTATTTGACTTTTAATAAGGGTGAATCTTTTGGGGAGATTTGGACTAAGAAATGAATGCATTTTTGGTAGGACTCCTAACTCGATCCTCCCTAGGCACAGAAGCCATGATGACTGCTACAACAATATCCTCATGTACAACAAGCCTATTTGTTCATGACCTGCACACTGCCAAAGAGCAACACAGGCTCGTCCCTCTCATCTCAAAGCTTTGGGCTGGCACTGGGGTGTATCTGTCTGTGTGATCTGGCTGTATATACCTTCTGTTTTCTGGTAAACTTGGTCTATTATTAATCACAGATTTTGATCACTGATTTATTAATAATTCGTCCAGTAGCTTATTATAAACCTTGTCTGTAATACTATTTTAGGTGATTTCATGAGTGGATCCATCCCATAAGAAAACATTTGTTAGGTACTTTCTGGCAACATCTGTTAGGCTTGGGCTCACTGTCCTTGGGTGTGATACCGCTGCTACAGGCCAAGATAACATGGACTGGGAGACGTATACATCTGACAGCCAGACATCAAGAGAAGAAGTGAAATGAGCATGCTAATCAGTTTGTTTTGGGGGAAGACAGGAATAGCCATAATAAGGCCCCTAAAGGACATTTACTTACAAGGAGATTTGAAACCTGACATGTGAGGAGAGTTCTAGTGTTAAATATAACGTCATTGTATTATCCAAGTGTCAATTTATGAGTCAGTTTTGAGAGTTAAATGAAAAGCTTTTCATAAAAAGTTATTAGAATATAGAATTATTAGTTTTCTCTATGCATTAATTGGATTATTTAGTTCCATCCGGTGGCTCAGCAGCATTTGCATGCATAAATATAGAATAAACATCTGCTTAAGTACATTAAAAAGGCATTTTTGATGTTTTAGCCTAGAAATCTGCTAGTTTTGTTAATATCCCAAACTTTTCTTTTCAGACGTGATTATAGGTGAGCTGGCACTCAAGCTACAATTGCATCTATAAGGTTTAAGATATTTAAGAAGACATGCTATTGCTTCACACAATATGAAAAGCTTTGATTTGGAACTGAGGATGAGAAGGAATGGGGGAGGGTGCCTAGGTGGCTCAGTCCATTAAGCATCTGACTTCCAGCTCAGGTCATGATCTCAGGGTTCGTGAGTTCAAGCTCCACATCCAGTGAGCATCAGCCCAGCTTTGTGTGAGGCCCGCTTCTCTCTCTCTCCCTCTTTCCCTTTCTCTCTCTCTGCCACTTGTGGAATTCTCTTTGTCCCTTTCCCTCTGCCCCTTGCTCACTTGTGCCCTCTCTCTCTCAAAAGAAGAAGAAGAAGAAGAAGAAGAAGAAGAAGAAGCAGCACGGGGGGGATTTTTTGCCTCAAAAGAATCAAGCAAGCAAGGAAGAAATCTAAGATAACCTCTAGGTGGTTGCTACCAAGAGCATTGGTCAACCCAAGTTCCAAGCAGTCTCTTAGAACAAGGAGAAGGGTTGACAGAGCTTTTTATAAATGGGAACCTTGCAGAGAAGAGAGTAGACTTGGAATTATGGAAACCAACCAGCTTTTTGGTAGGCAGCCAAAAGCTTTGTTGGAAATGCCCGTGTCTTTCCCAAACCATTTGGCTCCCCTCCTGACGTAATTGCAACTGAAAGAGAAATATTTAAATGGGCTGGAGTGAGGGTAATGGAAGGATTTCAATTACCAAGGTACATAGGAGATTACTTTAAGTGGCATAAATCGGCCTTAAGGCAAACTCACAGATCAGGCCCAGCATTGCCTTCCAATGCACTCTGCATCTACCCTCTCCGAAGGTAACGCTGTGTGCTTTTCAGTAATGTAAAACAAAGGTTAGGAGTCAAGATGTAATTTGAGCACATATCTATTGGGAAATACAAATCATAATTTCGAATGTGGAATAAAGCCAAAATAATTGAGCTTGCTGAAATAATGGTCAAGGGGCTTTAGGTAAGTTTGAAATGATATACATGATTTTAAAAATTCATGTAAATATATATTGAGAAACAGTTGGAGGCACCAGAAAAAGCAGTTCCAAAGTTTTAGAGCAAAACATAATATCTTGAATATCCAGCCAATAAAAAAAAAATAGTACCTTTGTATTTAAACACTTAAGCAAAATAGAATAGAGCTTAGCACTAAATGTAGTGATACATGTTTCACTGTTTCGTGGCATTGGCTGTGTATGAGCAAGGCCTACTTACTGAATGCAGAGGGATTTAGTTGGATCTGTTTGCAGTTGTAGAGATATCTGGGCTGTGTAGATTGAGTGAGGCAACTGTCTTTAACATGACTTACTGTTCTTCTAATCCCTGCCCATCTTGTCGCTTTGCTTTCTTCTTACACAGATTTTCTCCTATAACACTTCTTCTTTTTAAATTTTTTTCCCCCCAACGTTTATTTATTTGTTTTGAGAGAGAGACACAGAGTGAGCGGGGACGGGGCAGAGAGAGGGGACACAGAGTCCGAAGCAGATTCCAGGCTCTGAGCTGTCAGTACAGAGCCTGACATGGGGCTTGAACTCATGAACCAGGGCTCGAACTCATGAACCGCGAGATCATGACCTGAGCTGAAGTCAGACATTTAACAGACTGAGCCACTCAGGATGCCCCTCCTATAACACTTCTTAAATTCACTTGTCTTCCTCCTCCTTCCCCAACTAAGACCCCACTTCCGACTCGAAGCTGGTTTCTTCTCTGAAAGTGTCACATTCATTTTGCCCACCTGCCAAAGCCTCCCTGACTGGAATGGCATCTTCTAAACTCTTCCTTATTTCCTCTTTTAAGTCACCTTATATTCTACCCATCAAGCTTTTCTGGTACTTGGTCAAGTCAGTCAGGAGCAACATGTGTATTTTAAATACGATTGTCTGAAAAGAGGGATTGAGACAAGACTAGTCTGAAATAGCCTATACCTGGAAAAGAACAATAAACAAAATAATATGATAATGGTACAAATATAGGCATATGTGTTGATGGTACAGTAAAAGAGGCCAGAAAGGAAATCTAATGAATTTTGAAATGTCACATAGCTAACATTTACTGATTACTTACTATGTATGGGATGCTGAATTCACTTGTCACAGTGAGTGGATGAGAATGTCATTTGAGATGAAGGGGTTGAAGCCTGCAGAAACTTTCCCCAGGTGAGCTGGGCTGGAGCTAATGTGAAATCCAGCCCACTGGGCCTCAGAGACGTATCTTAACTTTTACACTCTACTGCTCTGGAAAAAAGAAGTTTAATAAAACATTTGGGAGAGTAATCATTAACTAATAAGTATTTGGGGGTATAATTAGCCTTATGGTATTTTATACCATTAGCCAAAATGAACCAGGAAAAGTGATACATTTATATTTAGGCCATGGAAAAAAACACTAGAAACCACAACATAAAATTCATTTCAACCTTGTAGGAATGATAATTTTCTAATTATTGAACAATACAAAACATGACAGGGACAAAGTCACACATTTGTCTGTAATTTATCACAAGTTATAGTATTGAATTTTAAACTTCATCACAATTAAAAACAATAAAACAAAACTTTAAAAACTAACAGAACAAGAAAACTTGTAATGAGTATGATTAATAGAATTGGTGCATGATTGGTTAATAGTGCACCAATATATATGTGCACAATATATAGGTGCACAATATATAATAGTGCACCATAGTATGATTAATAGAATTGGTGCACTCATTACAATGATACTTGTAATGAGTATGATTAATAGAATTGGTGCATCCAACGTATAAAGAGCTTTAATGTTTATGAAAAAAACAAGGATCTCAAAGAGCGAAATTGGCAAAAGTGATTCACATAAGAAGAAATATAAACAAAAATGAATAAATATATCGGTCAGGCCACATACAGAGTGTTACAATTATTTATTTAAACTAATTTTGTTGTAATAGGGATATAGAAAAATTAAGTATGTCACAAAGACCAATGAGAATGATGAAGTGATCCGAAACAATTTTAAACAAGGAATGGTGAGCAGAGAAGTTACCAGGGAGAGGAGATTCGGAAAGTAACAGGAGATGATGCCAAACAAGGTGCCAGGTGGTCATGTTTGGTTCACAGGACTACCAGGCCTTGAGCTGGAAGGAGGCTCAGAAATTAGGGTGTAGCTCATGGCCGTAGTTATCAAATTATAACATGCATTGAAATCACCTTAGAACTTGTTAACATGAAGCCGGGCTTCACTCCCAGTTTCTTATTCAGTGGGTTTGGAGGGAGCCCACTGCCTCATTTCTAGGAGGTTCTCAGGTGATGCTGATGCTACTGGTCTGGGGCCCACACTTTGAAACCGCTGGCTTATGGAATCACCTGGAGACATACAGCTGAAGACAGGAAGCACAGTGAAATCAATAATGGAGAAAAGGAGGGGTGGAGGGAGAGAAGGAGACAGAAAAGGATGGAGAAAGAGAGAAGGAGAAGCAGTTAAGTATTTAAGGAGACAACAATGAAAAAGGAAAATATTTTTCTCATTAGAAAGTATCTAGCCAGGGCAGCTGAGTAGGGCTAGAGTGAATTACGAGACTGATACCACTCTAAATTTATCATCACCATTTTCTCACCCTTCTCTACCCTCCTTCCTTCCCTTTCCTGTTAATGATTTTGTGACTAATAATCTACTATACTCCAGCCCCCTGCACCCTCAAAATGCACCCCAGCCTTCACCCCTAGCACGCATTCCTGAACTCTCCAAAGCCCATCTCCTACCTTCACCTCACCATTGAAATGATTTTCTTAAAAGTCACTGAATCTGTAGATCTGTTCTCAGATGATGTCCTTGACACATCAGCAGTGTTTGTCAGTTCACTTCTCCCTTAGTTTATATGACACATTAACCTGCTTTTCCCAAATATTGGGTCTCTGACCCGTATCTTTAATTTTCTCTTTGTTTACAAAGCTTATATTTTAGAGTAAATCTTCTGGAATAAATTCTTCTCAGATTCTCCAAAATTGCTTTCTTGTACCAGAGGAGATAACTATGTTTTGCCCACTTGGGCACAGGGAGACAGTAACTTTCAGTATTTATCATTTAGTAAGTATTTATTAAGTATCTATGGAATGTCATGCCCTGGTGACACTGCGGTGCACTAGCTTGATAAAGCCTTTGCACATGTGAACCTGACATTCTACAGGAGAGGATATAGGCAATACCCTGGTTAACACATGAATACATTAGATAATTAAAGCTGGTGAAAAATACTCTAAAAAATAATAAAACAAATTGATATAGTAGTGTGTCAGGAGGGGAGGCAGTAGTTTGGGTAAGGAAAGTCAGGAAGGTATATCTGAAGAGGTGACTTTGAGCTGAGATCTGAATAACAAAAGGAAACAAGCCACGTGAAGATTTGAGGACAAAGTCTTTAAACAATAGGAAGGAAGTCAATGTGGATGGAGTGTAGTGAGTAAAGTGGGAGGGGTAGGTAATGGGGCAGAAAGACAAACAAGACCAGACCATATGGGGCCTTGAAGGCCATAGTGACATGTCTAGATCTTTTTTTTTTTTTTTTTTAAGTTTTATTTAGTTATTTGAGAGAAACAGAGACAGTGCTCGTGGGGGAGGGGCAGAGAGAGAGGGAGAGAGAGAATTCCAAGCAGGCTTCACGCTGTCAGTGCAGAGCCCAATGCAGGGCTTGAACTCATGAAATTATGAGATCATGACCTGAGCTGAAACCAAGAGTTGGACACTTAACCAACTGAGCCACCCAGGTGCCCCATTGAGCTTATTCTTTTTTTTTTTTTCCTTTCAGATTTTTTATTTTAAAGTAATCTCTACACCCAATGTGGGGCTCGAACTCACAACCTGGAGATTAAGAGTTGAACGTCCCACCAACTGAACCAGTCAAGTGTCCTTTGGATCTTATTCTTTATTTCTTTCTTTATGTTTTGAAGGAGAGAGAGAGAGAGTGAGTAGGGGAAAGGCAGAGAGAGAGGGAGAGAGAGAATCCCAAGCAGGCTCTGCACTGTCAGAGTGGAGCCCTATGTGGGGCTCAAAATCATGAACCATGAATGAGATCATGATGTGAGCCAAAATTACAAGTCAGATGCTTAACCAACTGACCTACCCAGGCAACCCTTGGATATCATTGTTATTATTACTACTACTACTACTACTACTATTATTATTATTATTTGTATCTTATTCTTAGCGTGATAAAAATTCATTGGAGAATCTTAAACAAGTCATTTATTTTGGATAAAGATGATAAGGATGAATGTTTGACCACATGTAGCTTTCTCCTTTTATTCCAAAGACTTTTCTGAAATAATAGCGAAGGAATAAAAAAAGGGCACAAAACTTTAAGAACAATGCAAAAAGGAAAGGAGAGAGCAGGAGATGAAGCATTACCACCTATTTTTGGAAAATGCAAACAGATAGAGGAATGGTAACCGATTTAGATAGAAGTGGGTAATTATAGCCTAAAGTATGTGCAGAGAGTAACAAAGATGAGTGAGTCAATTCTTACTGACCAGGACTTGAAGTCATGGGGTTCCAAAGAGAGGAGGGCAGGGGAAAGGCCTAGAAATAGAGGGATTGGATGGAAGTTTGAATGCAAAGCTATTAATCTCAAGATAATCATGACCTGTCATGCATCAAGATGATGTCCTCTCTGGGAAGAAAAAGGGCATACACTCGATGGAGTATTTGAACTTGAGTAGTGAAAGAATGAGGGGCACATGGGAAAATGAAAGATGGGTATGTGCAACTTGGGAATGAAAATAGATTAACCTAAAGTTTGCAAACTGAGTAGAGTAATTCTCATTCCCTTTTAATTGCCTATTGCATGAACATTGGTCTTTACTACATAGGCAAGACACTCAAAGAACCTTTTCTTGGGAGAAATAGAAAAACTCTAGAGAACATACATCCACGTAATTCTCTGATTATTCAGATTTCAGTGGAGCCCAGCACTTGATCAGTCCTGATCATGGACCGGATCTGGTTTCCAAGCGTTATTAAATATAAACTATGAAATAATAATAATCAGACACTTGAGTAAAAACCTTCAATTTAATCTCCCTAATAAAAAAAGAGAGGTAAAAGCAAATAGAATAGAAAATTCTGGAGGAAACAGAGGTAAATCAAAGAACAAAATAATTATTTTTTTAAAGTTTTTAATATCATCAGGAAGATAAGATATTGCATATCTAACACAAGATCAGAAAACTATAAGAAAAGAATCAACAAAGAAAACAGGTTTAGATGAAATGAAAAATACAAGAAACTAGTTGGAAAATAAAGTATAATAAAACTTCCAAAAAATAGAACAAAAACCAAAATGGTGGGAAAAAAAAAAGAAAAGGAAAGACAATTCTTGGAGGACCAAGGTGTCTAACATTTAACTTAGAGTATTTCAGAGAGCTAAGAAAAGACAGAAGATTGTGAAAAAAATAATGCAAGAACATTTCTTCCAATTAAAGGACATGAATCTTTAGATTGAGAAAGTTGACAGAATACCCAGGAGAATGAATAAAAAAGACCTACTTCAAGACATACCATCCTGACACATAAGAACACCATGCTGAGAATGGCTTCTAGAAGCTTCCAGAGATAGAAAAAAATAGGTTAAAGGGAATAATTTGCAACACACCATTCAACTTTTCAATTGTTATATTACTGACAAAAGGTAACAGAAGAATACTTACAAAGTACCAAAGAAAATTATTTTCAACCTTAAATTTTATACCCAGTCAAATTATCATCAAGTTTAAAGGTAAAATAAAATTATTTTCAGACATTTGAGTCATGTAGGATCTTAAAAAAATTATACCCGCAAGTAAGACCCAAAATATGTATAGAAATATAACTACCCAGCTCTAGAATTAAACTATATCTAAACAAGCAGACTCATGAAAACCCTGGTAAGTTGTTTAATAAGAAAATAGCAATAGGGGCACCTGGGTGGCTCAGTCGGTTGAGCGTCCGACTTCGGCTCAGGTCACGATCTCGCGGTCCGTGAGTTCGAGCCCCGCGTCAGGCTCTGGGCTGATGGCTCAGAACCTGGAGGCTGCTTCCGATTCTGTGTCTCCCTCTCTCTCTGCCCCTCCCCCGTTCATGCTCTGTCTCTCTCTGTCTCAAAAATAAATAAATGTTAAAAAAAAAAAAAAGAAAATAGCAATATGACTATTCTGAGGGAAGTGGGGAGGAGAAGTGGAGAATGGTGGTTGATATGAGAGCTAAGTCTTCACCAAACAAAAAGGAAGGCCCTATAAAATATCCAAATTCACAAAACAAGAAATGTCAATCATATTATTTGGAAATATGAAAGTAAATGGCACAAGAAACAAGATAATACAACGTAAGAAGCCATGACATAAGGAACTTCTTTTTTTTAATGTTTATTTATTTATTTTTGACGAAGAGAGAGTGTGAGCAGGGGAGGGGAGAGAGAAGGAGATTTGTTGGACAAGTCACCTTTGTGGGTATTAAGTGACAAAGATGGCCCAAGAGCAGTCCTAAGTGAGTTTAAATTCTCAATAAAATCGGGTAATAGCCAAGGGAGGTTAGTAATAAAAGTGAGAAAAAAGTAGATGAATGGTCTCCATTCGTCAGGGCTTTTGATGGAAAGAGGGAAATGACCCAAAAATGCAATGTATCTCCAACTCCAGGCTCTTGTGTGCAAAGATTCACGAGGACCAAAAAGCTTCTGCCAGAAGGCTGTAGAGGGACTTGTGACCTGTGGTCAAAACCCCTCACTTGCACTGGCCCCACCTAGGGCAGCTGTAAGCTTTTTATATTTGTCAGTTTCATACACATTGTCCCAGGTTTATATTTTGTTATTTTACTTGTTTTCTTTTCTTTAAAACTGTTCCCCAAATTGTATACATTTCAGAACTCTGAAGAGCCTGGATCCACCCTTGCTTGGAGGAATGGGCGGGGTGGGACTGCAGATAGTTTCAGTTAAAGAAAGTCAAGAGAGCATTCAGAAAACAGGTTGATGAGACGGGAATTTGCCAATGACGCATGGTGAGATTCAGAGAGTATACTGGAGGGATAGAATCAGTTTCCCAGGGGACTCATAAATTACCATCAGCAGAGAAAAAGTGAAACACAGATCCTTGAAGTTTTTCCTTGACTTCCTTTCTGGAAGTTCCTTTTTGAAACAAAGCATGTCCCTTTTGACACTTTGAATATACTTGCCTTGGTCTACTGGTTGAATGACTTGACACAAAAAAGATAAAGATAAAAATAAACCATTCATTTTTGGCGTGGGCAAAGATTTTTAACTGACTGAGCCAACCAGGCGCCCCTGTGTGGGCAAAGATTTTTAAAGCAGGACATGAAAAGTGCTAATTTGAAGGGGGAAAATAATAAATTGATCTGCATTAAAATTGATAGCTGTTCCTCAAAGACAGCATTAGAAGAGTAAAAAAAATCAGGGTGTCTGGGTGGCTTAGTTGGTTAAGTGTCTGACTCTTGGTTTCTGCTCAGGTCGTGATCTCATGGTTCATGAGATTGAGCCCCATGTCAGGCTCTGTGCTGACAGTGCAGAGCCTTCTTGAGATTCTTTCTCTCCCTCTCTCTCTGCCCCTCCCCTGCTCTCTCTCTCTAAATAAGTAAATAAATAAACGTTAAAAAAAAGTTTAAAAAAAGATTAAAAAAATCAAGACACAGACTGAGAAAAGACATTACTTGTAATATTATACACAAATTATACTAACCAGGAACTTGTATGAAGAATTATTAAGGGACACCTGGGTGGCTCAGTCGATTGAGCGTCAATTGAGTCAGTTGAGCGATCGGCTTTTGATTTTGCTCAGGTCATGATTTCATGGTCATGGGATCTAGCCCTGTATCGGGCTCTGCACTGCCAGCACGGAGCCAGCTTGGGATTCTGTCTCTTTCCCTCTCTCTGCCCCTACCCCCTTCAGTGCATGTGTGTGTGTGTGTGTGTGTGTGTGTGCATGTGTGCTCAGTCTCTCAAAATAAAGAATTATTAACAGCTACAGTCTATGTGATTTTTGTTGATTTTAATTCCAGCCTTTACCTTATGTATACATTTTTGTTTTATTATTGTGTTTCTGCTTTATTTTACAAAAGTGGGATCATGCTCTGTGTTAGTTTGTACCCTATCCCCCTCACTCAATTTAGTAGTGTATAAGTAGTAGGATCTTAGAAATATAAGGCACAAATAAAACATATCGTCTAATCATTTTTTTTAAAAAAGTCAATGTCATTTCATTTTGTTATCGGGATGTAATTGACATATAACATTATATCAGTATCAGGTGTATAACATAATGATTTGATATTTGTATACACCATGAAACCATGAGTGTAAATCTAGTTACACTCATCACCACACATAGTTATAAAATTTGCTTTTTTTGTGATGAGAAGTCTTCAGATCCACTCTCCCAGCAGCTTTCAAAAATACAGTATTGTTAACTGTTGCCACCACCCCTGAGGACCTTATAATTGGAAGTTTGAACCTTTTGGCTCCCTTTACCCATTTTGCCCACCCTCTGCCTCTGGCACCACCAACCTGTTCTCCATTTCTTGTAGAGTTTTGGAGGACTGAAGGGACTCCCTCCACGTTACATAACTGGTTGATCCTGGTGGAGCACTGTGTCCTGACCCGTGGTCCACTTCTCCTCCGCTGGGGAGAGAAACTCTTCTGGAGAGCCTTGCATTAATCCTTTGCTTTCACCCTAGGTTGTACCCAAGTGGGTGCCTGCCCCTTTGTAAAAAAATATTTGTGAAAGCAATTTTCATCATTTGTTTCACAAGCTCATTTTTTGGGGGTGTCCAGATTCCTATAGGGATGAAATTTTGACGAATTATAATATCCCTTCGTCTCCAGGATAAAAAAGAAAAAGTCTTGAGTAAGAAGGAAGAGAAACATGCACTGCTAAGAAAGGTTCAGGTTGCAAATTTCTCTTGCTTATTTATTGAGGTTAAAAGTTAAACTGGATTAGGACAATCATATTTTTCTGACACGTTGACTTGCTTCTTAAGAAAACATATTTAGCTTTTCTTCTTCATGAATCATTTCAGTAGAAGAGCCAGGAGTTATGTTCTTATGCTGAGTAGAAACACTGAAGGCCCCTTTGTGAGGGATTTAGCCAGCCACATGTATTTATTTGGCTCATTTTCCCCCTCTGGGCTAAATCTTGATTTAAAATTTGTGTGTGGACCAGAAGGAGAGGCATTTGGGCTCATTTCTGTGATTTTCCATAGACAAAATTAGCACCGAATTTATGGGCCCGATAGCATTGTTTTCCAAGCCACGGGCAGGAAGTTTTTCTCTTTGTCATCATTTCCTTCTTTGCCATTTCCCTACAGTTACTCTTTCTCCTGGTTCCCAAAATCTGGCTCATTTTGTGCTGGGGAGTGAGAAGAAATGGGGCTGAGAATAAAGTGAAGAGGTGCCAACCTTTAGAATAACAACAATTTGATAGTAATAAATCTTCCCTTCAAATGGACTGCTCCACTCATAAAGCTGATTTATGCTGTCACATATGGGACCTTTCATTTCACGTGACCCTTTTGTTTGCAGAGGTCATAACCTCTGCATGTAGAAATTTCCCATTATCATTGTTGGAAGGTTTCAGGTATGAGGCACACTTTCCATTTAGGTCTTCAGTAGAATATAAATATAACCTATTTTCTTTGTTTGTTTTGAGAGAGAATTAAATTTCACACCCACCTAATCAAAAATGGCTGGAAATTACTTATCATGACATTTCCCCCCTTCAAAATAGGGAAATAACTTTAGGATTTTTATTCTGATTGTAAATAATTTAGGCAATACAAACACATATAAAGGAGAAAGTAAAAATTCTACGTAATCCTACCACTGAAAGATAACTTGATGTAATTTTAATGTATATTCTTCTTTTAAAAAAAAATGAGATTCTACTATAAACATTCTTTTGTAACAAGCCTTTTTTAGTTAAATGTATATTGGTCTTTTTATATGTCGATAAATATAAATTTATATCCTTAATAAATAATATTCCATCTATAAATGTACTATCTTTATTTGATTCAGTATTGATAGACAGTTAGCTCTTTCTAATTTTTGCCAATGTGCGAATCCCTGTGATGTATACCTTTATATATAATACTCTGTGCTCTTCTCCAATCAATTCCTAGGGAATAATCCTTAAGAGGAGAATTTGTCTGTACATCACTGAGGTTTGTAATGCATTATCACCATATTTCTTTCTAGAAAAGTTTCACTGCCTTACCTTCTCACCAAGAATGTATGAAAATGACTTGTTTCCTTCAACCTCATCAGGACAGACATTTGCATTTTAAAAATTCTTTCTCTGCCCACTAGGTAAAAGTAATATTGTTATGTTAACTTGAATTTCTTTGATTATCAATGAAGCTGAATATCTTTTCTTATTTGTTACTTGTGTCTTAAGATGTAAATTCTCTTTTGAAATCTTTGTCCATTTTTCTATGAAACCATTTCTTTAAATTGATTTTTGAGAACTTGTGGATTAAGCATGGACAACCTTTTGCCCACCATATATTTTACATGTTCTGTTTCTAGATTTTTGTTTATGGTGGGTTTTGCTCTACAAATTTTATTCTTATTTGGTCCAATCTACTATGCCTGATCAATAATTTCTGAATTTGGGTGTTACATTCAGAAAGGCCTTCTGAACTAATTTTTAAAGAGAGATAAAGAAATATGTACTAGCCTCCTTGCACACTCAGTAATGGATAATATAAATAGATTAATAACAGAAGAGTCTGGATCACTGGAGGACTTCAGATTGGATAATTTTTAAACATAGAATTTTCAGAAATTTTTACTCATGGAGATTAACTTACAGCAAATCAATGAAAGACCAAAAAAATCTGTAATTCACAATTACTTTGTGATTATAATTTTGTAGAAGTTATTAGACTTAATTTACATTTAGGTATTTGTCATTGGTTGACATTTATTCTTTCTGTCTTTATTCCATACCAAGATATCCATTTTTGCTTTTCTGGTGGGTATTCAGTTCAATTAAGATAAGGCTGAGTAAATTAATAATATTGAAAAGTACAATGCATAAAAGTCTATTTAAAATGATACAGTGACATCATAACAAAAATTAGTATATTCATACTTCATAAACTAATGTTTAAATTGACTTAATTATTGTTTCCATATTGTTTGCAGCATGACTTCTGCCTACCAGTGATTTGGCACAGGTTTCCATTTGCTTTGGTCCTGTCATCCTTCCTGGTTCTGTATATCTTGTTTGTGTTATTGTTTGCTATATAGGGACCCATTAATAAAATGTTAACTTGAAAACTTGCTGTGAAAACATTTCATAGTCTTGGATCCAATCTGTGTAATTTACTCAGGTTGTAGGTAAAACACTCAATGCCTTCTATTGTTTTTTTTTTTTAATTTTTTTTTAAACGTTTATTTATTTTTGAGACAGAGAGAGACAGAGCATGAACGGGGGAGGGTCAGAGAGAGAGACACAGAATCTGAAACAGGCTCCAGGCTCTGAGCTGTCAGCACAGAGACCGACGCGGGGCTGGAACTCACGGACCACGAGATCATGACCTGAGCCGAAGTCGGACGCTTAACCAACTGAGGCACCCAGGCACCCCACAATGGCTTCTATTGTATTGCATCTAACTTGGGTCCTCATGAAAATTCAAGTGTAAAATGCTTTATATAAGATGACTATGCTTTTTATCCAAAGTACAGTATCTTTAAGAGTAGAAGGATTGTAGAGACTATTTAAAAAAAAAACCGTTTTTTTAATGTTTACTTTTTTGAGAGAGAGAGAGAAAGTGTGAGCAGGGGAAGGACAGAGAGAGAGGGAGACACAGAATCCAAAGCAGGCTCCAGGCTCTGAGCTGTCAGCACAGAGACAGAAGCAGGGCTCAAACCCATGAACTGTGAGATCATGACCTGAGCCAAAGTTGGATGTTTAACCGACTGAGCCACCCAGGTGCCCCAGGATTGTAGAGATTATTAATAACTAAGCCACAATAACAGGAATAAACTGGAAATATCCCAGGTAAACCAGGGTAAAGGATAACCCTATTTAAAGAAAGATTATAAAATACATGTGGGGGATATTATCGTAATTGAAAATAAATTTCTTCTTGAAATTGCTTATTTAGATATATCTCTTAATGTTCTGACATAAGAAGATAGATTCTATACTAACTCCTTAATCTGGTTATCTTTCATTCAGTTTAAAGCTTCCTAGTCCCCATTCTTAATAAGATATAATTTTTCTTTCTTCTTTTTTCTTCCTTCCTTCCTTCCTTCCTTCCTTCCTTCCTTCCTTCCTTCCTGTCTTTTTCCCTCCCTCTCTCCATCCCTCTCTTCCTCCCTTCCTTGTTTCTTTTCTTTTCTCTTTTTTTTTATTAAAAAAATTTTTTTAATGTTTATTTATTTTTGAGAGAGACAGAGACAGAATGAGAGTGGGTTAAGGGCAGAGAGAGAGGGAGACACAGAATCCAAAGCACCCTCCAGGCTCTGAGCTGTCAGCACAGAGCCCAACATGGGGCTCAAACCCACGAGCTGTGAGATCATGACCTGAGCTGAAGTCGGATGCTCAACCAACTGAGCCACCCAGGCGCCCCTCTTTCCTTTCCTTTCCTTTCCTTTCCTTTCCTTTCCTTTCCTTTCCTTTCCTTTTTCTTTCCTTTCCTCTTTCTTTTCTTTCCTCTTTCTTTCTTTTTCTCTTTCTTTCTTTTCTTTCTTTTCTCCCTCCCTCCCTCCTTTCATTCCTTCCTTCCCTCCCTCTTTTCCTTCCTTCCTTCCTTCCTTCCTTCCTTCCTTCCCCCGCAAGGTTGAGGAATGGAAGCAAAAAAAAAAAAAAAAAGATTTATAGTAAGATACCTCAACCTGAAAAGGCTATGTTTATTTATGTAATCTGTGTATTTACTTGTTTTTGATGATTACGAAATGTTTGTAAGCCATTAGTTAGGGACTTACTGGATTAGAATGTAGTTTGTGTATAGTAAATATTAAGAACAGTAATAGCTAATGAGCAGTATAGCAGAGTATGAGTAAGCAGATAATAATAGTCATTCTACATATATTATCTTTAATCCTTATAAAAACCCTGTAAGGTACCATTAGCCCCATTTTATAGATGAGGAAAATGAGGTTCACTAGCTTGCTGAAGGTCACAAAGTTGGGATAAAAGATAACCACTGTCTGAATCCAAACCCCATGATCTTCACTGTACAAGTTGTGTCTCTCTTAAGACCTGGAAATTGCCCTTGTCTTCTCTCCATCATCATCTTAAATTTTCTCCACAATGATTAAAAACCTATAATTACAATATTGTGTGTCTTTTCCAGCAAAAATAAATATGTTATTTATGTTGTCTATACAGTCAATTTCCTGGTCTACCTGTTATGCCTGCTTGGCCAACATGTTTCACCAAACAGAATTACAACAGTCTTCCACAACCAATGGCTGTATACCAGGGACAGGAGTGATACTATCTACTCACTTAGCTACAATAGTTTTGGAGGTTGTAATGGACTAACAAATAATAATTTTTTCCTAAAACAGATTATAGACCTGCTTGTTTAGTCTCCAAAGATGGCAATCTGCCATAGTAGCCAGTTTAAGCCACTTCTAAATTTTTTTTTTTACATTTATTCATTTGAGAGTGAGAGAGACAGAGCATGAGTGGGGGAGGGGCAGAGAGAGAGGGAGACAGAATCAGAAGCAGGCTCCATCCAGGCTCTGAGCTGTCAGCCCAGAGCCCGACGCAGGGCTCGAACTCATGGACTGCAAGATTATGACCTGAGCCAAAGTCGGACGCTCAACTGACTGAGCCACCCAGGCACCCCTAAGCCACTTCTTACATAGTCTTTCTACTGTATCCCACAGCCATAGCACGCCCATCTCCCTGAGCCTCATTTAGGTAACAGGAGCACAGGTCCCTGATTTCTGTGGAAACTGTTCATAAAAACACAGTCTGATGAGTGGTAATGACACATTGATAAACATAAACACAATGCCATTGATTATATACAACAACAATATCTAACTAAGGGGATCTGCACTCGTGTGTTAGTAACCAGGACAAAGGCTAAATCAGAGCCTCGTGTAGAAGCTGAGGTCCTGGAACACTGGGAACATTGGATCTGAAAATTTTAGCACCTTTTATGTCCATTCCCACTAATCTGACCTGCAGTCCACCTACTAATACATTCTGGAGTCACTCTGAAGTCAAGGGCACATATTCCTGCTTTGAAACATTTGCAATCCAACTTCCTGAAGGCCAAAGTGGAGACTGTTGGCCTCTTTGCCAATTACTTTCTTTCTACTATCCCATGAAATATACCATGCTGAATTGAATCATTTACTAGACAAGGTTCCAGTTGTAGTTCTCTTCTAACTTGATTCTTCCATCCTACCTATAATATATTAACATTCTCTTGATTATAAAAAACAACTCTCCCCTTCAAAAAAGTCTCCCAACAAAAACTTCACATTTACTTAATAGTGTCTCCCGTTCAAATTCTTACCCTATCTCTAGCTTTTTAAATTGATATTGACATACTTTTTCAAACTTCTTTTTCTATTTAAAAACATTACCAGTGATTTTTTTTTTTTAATTTGAAACAATCCCAGCCTTTCAGAAAATGGGCAAATACAGTATAAAGTACTTTTCTCACTGAGCTGCTTGAGAGAAAGTTGCTGTCCCTCCTAAGATATTTATGATTTGGGACAGAGACTTCAGTAATGTTCATCTCTGTGTTCTCCGTAGTGAGAAACCATACTGCTTTCTCCATTGTTCTGCCATTGCAACTGCTGAGCCGTTTAGTTCAACTTCCCTAGACGATGTTAAAGTCTTCTTCAAAGGAGATGCCAGACTTTCTGAAATAATCTGGTGTCTTCCACCTTCTTCACTAACCAGTCAGGCTGGGCTCTACTCTGGTCCTCTACAGGAAGGTCTCCTGTGAAGATCGTATCAGACCCGTAACCGTTCACACTCTGATGTTCTTACTCTCTATTCTTATCCTCTTTGGTTGCTCCGTAGCACTTGACATGTCTTACCTCCTTGTACTTTTTGAAACTGTCCTTGTGACTGGTTTCATTCACTTATTTATTTATTCAGCAGATATCTGTTGTTGAGCACCTGATGTGATCCAGGCACTGTTAGGCATGTGGGTCCAATGGTGAGTATGACAGAGAAGCCCTCCATCCTTGTGAAGCTAACGTCAAACTATATTAATTTTCCCAAATCACATGTTGCATCATCCACTATGTGCTCCTATACTTATAATGCCTTCTTTTAAATTGAAAACAAACTTTCTAGTCCTTATTTAACAGCCTCCTATAATGATATCCCAGACTACCTTTCTAACGTTGCCCTCCATTACTGCCATACCTGACACCGGTAGTTTCTAAACAGAGCACCAAAGACCCCTGCCCTGGGGAAAAAAATTATTGTGTCAATGGATCCATGAATCCATGTATACCTCAATATTAGACTGAATCAATACTATCCTTTGTACATCTCATCTCTATGTTGTTCAAATGTATATAGATGTTGTGGTAAATTTATTCCAAAGTGAATTTAGAGTGACTTTGTCTATGACAACGTTGTCTTGATGTATTATTTTCTACAAAAGGCTACAATGATTTCCATATTGGGTGGGACACAAACTCTTTTCGTGTTTACAAGTAAACCTAAGTTTCCAAAAGTCTTTATTCTAGCAAACTTGGACAATTTTCCCCCTCACTATCTTGCCTTCAAGTTTTTGCTAGAGTTCAGTTTCCTGTGGCTTACTTTCTCCTTTAAAAATTCTTTCTAGAGGTATCTCAGTCAATTAAGCATCCAACTTCGGCTCAGGTCATGATCTCACAGTTTGTGAGTTCAAGCCCTGCATTCGGTTCTGTGCTGACAGCCCAGAGTCTAGAGCCTGCTTCAGATTCTGTGTCTCCCTCTCTCTCTGCCCCTTCCCTGCTCACACTCTGTCTCTGTCTCTCAAAAATAAATAAAATGTTAAAAAAATTAAAAAATTCTTTCTGAGGGTGCCTGGGTGGCTCAGTCGGTTAAGTGTCTGACTCCTGGGCTCGGCTTAGGTCATGATCTCATGGTTTGTCAGTTCGAGGCCCGCATCTGGCTCTGTGCTGGCAGCATGGAGCCTGCTTGGGATTCTCTCTTTCTCCCTCTCTCTGTGCCCCTCCTCTGCTCTCACCCATGCTGTCTCTCTCAAAATAAATACAAATAAGCTTAAAAAAAATAAAAATTCTTTCTAAGGTTCAGTTTTTGTTTAAAAAATTCTCTACTGCAAAGTGTCTTTTCCTGTTGTAATCTTTCCCTGGACTATCCTTTTCTATGATTATCCCCGTGCTATGTGTAAGAGACTATGTTTAACTTGTCTTTGTGTACCTGAAACACCCAGCATAGTGCTACACATCATATGAGCAGAAAAGCTTGTCACGTTGACATAAAGATTGTCCTGAAAATAATCAGTATCAATAAATATATAACATAAAACTCATACACTAGAGTCAACAGAAATAAGGTGACATATTTCATTTATTTATTTATTTATTCATTTATTTATTTATTTTGAGAGAAAGAGAGAGAGAGCGAGTGCGTGAGCAGGGGAGGGGCAGAGAGAGAGGGAAAGAGAGAATCCCAGTCAGGCTCCACACTCAGCATAGAGCCCCACACGGGGCTCCATCCCATGACCACAAGATCACTACTTGAACCAATATCAAGAGTCAGCTGCTTAAGCAACTGAGCCACCAGGTGCCCTAAGGTGACATACTTCAATTATTTTTTACTTTAATGAAAAAAAAAATGTATGAATCCCCCACTATGCTACTTTAGAGCTTGTAGAGCTCTAGAATTTATCCTGCTTTTCAGCTGTTTTTAGCCCCTATACCTAATGCACAAGGGGCTGAATTAACTCATGTTTATTTCACATGCAAAATAAATTTTCTCTTATAGATAATAAGAATCTACCTCCTAACAATAGTGCCTAATTAGTGCATTTCTATGAAGGACTAACTTATCAAAGTTAAGGGAGGAACTCATCCTTGGTATTATGTTGTGAAGGAAATCTTACCATTATGTACCGCACAACTCAGAGATTTTTAAGTTATCACTGGGGACAGAGACTATCTCTTTTATCTCTGCACTTTTCTACTCATAGAGAAAACATATTGCTTCACATGTAAAGTGTGTTCAAAGCATCTAGTAAGTGAACACACACCTGAAACAGCCACAAGGCAGCCTCTGTGCTGAGCATGAATTACGTCTAGTTAAGTCAAACAGGCCCCCTGAGTGATAATTACTTACTTACTATCGAGGCCCAATACATAGGATAGGCCTTCATCTATAGTTACATAAGAGAAAAATATTAAACCCTATTATGCCTCTTCTTTCTCCCATTTTATCAAAATTGTATGGTATATTTTTTCTCACTCTATTCACAGAGAATGATAACAATTTCAAAAAAAAAATCTGTGCCTTCCTCGGTTACCAGTGTTCAAACTACATACTGCTTTTAGATCAGTTACAGCTGGACAGGTATACATCTGAGAATAGGAAACTGCAAAGCGATCCTTGGAGACCTTCCAGAATTGCAAACTATAACTTTGGCTAGTCTCTATCAATCAAGAGAAACTGGTGATGGGGAGTTCAGAAGTCCATTTTTCCCTTGCCCTTTATCTGTGACTTACATTTATTAGAGAATGGGTTATTATCAGTTGAGATTCAGGATATCACTTCTTCGCCAGTTTAGAGACCAGTCATTCTGACTTTAACTGGGAAATCATCTCAAAATTATAAGTGATGCTTCTGCATAAAGAAAAATTTCTTCTTGTCTTAGTGCTAACAGAGTACTGAAAAAAAGTCATGAGGCCTGAATAAGAGAGAATTTCCTAGGGAAGGATTGAGAACTGCAAGCACGGGTACACTTTATACAATTGTGACCTGGGTTCAAAGCGGCTTGGTGGGACTGACCGAAACCGTCCCCCTCCCACTGCAGAGCCAGGAACAGAATTTGGGAAATCCCATGAGACTGAATTGGGACTACAGTCAGAATGATAGTCATATAAATTTAGAAACTAACTCCTCATGGCAGTAGGATTAGGAAAATGTCCTGAAGTTCAATTGATTCTATCATCAGACAGCTATTTTTAAAAATGTTTTTTAAAACCTCCATATAGTCTTACTGGGGTGCGGTGCTTACTTCCTCCTTCCTTTATCTTGGCAGAACATCCCCATAATCAGTTTCCCACAAGGAAATGCCAAATCCTAACATCAGACGGTTAGAGCAAATAAAAATTATTCCACATTTTCCTTTGCTGAAGAATCATTAGTACCATTACCATTAAATCTTTAAGAATATACCCAATTGTTGAATACATTTCTAGCAACTGGAACATATATTTTTTAAAGATCTTAACTTGGGGCGCCTGGGTGGCTCAGTCGGTTGAGCGTCCGACTTCAGCTCAGGTCATGGTCTCGCGGTCGTGGGTTCGAGCCCTGCATCAGGCTCAGTGCTGACATGACAGCTCAGAGCCTGGAGCCTGCTTCCAGTTCTGTGTCTCCCCCTCTCTGTCTCTCCCTCTCTCTGTCTCTCTCTCGCTCACGTGCTCACGCTCTGTCTCTTTCTCTCAAAAATAAGTAAACTTAGGGGCGCCTGAAACGTCCGACTTCAGCTCAGTTCACGATCTCACAGACTGTGAGTTCCAGCCCGCGTCGGGCTCTGGGCTGATGGCTCAGAGCCTGGAGCCTGCTTCCGGTTCTGTGTCTCCCTCTCTGTCTGCCCCTCCCCCGTTCATGCTCTGTCTCTCTCTGTCTCAAAAATAAACGTAAAATAAATAAATAAATAAATAAATAAACTTAAAAAATAAATAAATAAAGATCTGAGCTTTAATAAAAATCCAACCAAAGAAGAGGGTAAAGCTTGATAGTAATGAGACAACTAATCAGACATACTTTGAAGGTCACCAGGCTTTATCAGAAATGAGGATGTTTTAAGACAGGCTATCTTCCTGCAACTCCTCAAATCCAAGTGTAGGCTGGGAGTTGGGGGACAGAAGGGGAGGCTGTCACAAGGTGTCCCTGTCCTGGAATTGCTAGGGTCCAATCATAATAGTTGAGAAGATGCCCAAGGAGGAGGGTAACATTGTGACTCATCAAGATTTATAGTCAAGCTTAACACCTCCCCCCACACTGAGAATCAAACAAGGATCATGCACTGTCCTCAGCCACAGGTGTGAGCCAAAGCAGCCTGAACTTGCCATTATCCCTCTTCAGACCTCTGTTAAATTGTTAACCTGTCACTTAACACTAGTCCGGGAGGTTGCTTGATTCATCTTTATCAGTTAAAGAAAAAAGAAAAAGGCAAGGAGGACTCGTTCTTTTTTAGGTTTCACCCTGAGGGGCACCCACACTGGATAATCCAATTTAAGGACACTGTCTTGGCTTTTCCAGTTCTGTTCACAGCAAAATGAACTGAGTAGAGCATTCAGACTTGCACTTAGAGTGGTATCAGTGCTTTCCATCCTCTTTGGAACGGACAAAAATACTTTCTACCAAAATGTTGCTTCCCATTCTTTCTTTAAAAAATACTCTCCAAATATCCATGCCATTTATTCTTATATTGCTATTCTTATTATGCGAGAGTGAGTTATATTCACTCATTAAGGAGATCCATTGATGTGCTAACATGCTAACATGATTTTCTTTACATCTTATCATACATTATCAAAGCCCCCAAAGTCCAAAGCGTAAAGTGTGACATCATTAGTGGTTTCAGTTAGCAAGTTTAAACAGATTTGTGTAAGAGTCATGGGTATTTTTTTTTTTTATGACAAATCATCATTTATTTAAATCTAAGTAAATATCTACCAACTTGTGCCAAAACAAGGTGTTCATGCTTTACTTGATTCTTTAAATCGTATTGTACTTAAAGAATGGCTCCTCGGGATTGTGTTGAAACCCTTGGTTTCTTAAGTAGTATGTCCTCTGTAAGAGGTAAGTTCCAAATAAATAGGACATGACGCCATTTTATAATCGGTGCCAAGATAAAACAAGAAAGCGCCTCCTAAGTTAAGCCAAACAAAAACAGACGATGTGGCAGGTCTGTCTACTCATAACTCTGCATCGTTAATTCGGGTTATCTCTATTTGTCTAAAGCTGTTTGATTTAATCTGGTTTTATAAAATGTCTGTTACTGAGTTGATGCCAAGACTTACTTTGTGATGTGCTCTATTTTTTAAATACTGGAAGACAGATGGGGTGCCTGGGTGGCTCAGTCGGTTAAGCGCCGACTTCAGCTCAGGTCACGATCTCGAGGTCTGTGAGTTTGAGCCCCGCATCGGGCTCTGGGCGGATGGCTCAGAGCCTGGAGCCTGCTTCCGGTTCTGTGTCTCCCTCTCTCTCTGCCCCTCCCCGTTCATGCTCTGTCTCTCTCTGTCTCAAAAATAAATAAACGTTAAAAAAAAAAAAAATTTAAATACTGGAAGACAGAGAATATACTTTAAACGTATCAATATTATTTTTATTTTTAGCTTTTTATTATAGAATAGTACAGCAAAATAATATGGACGCAAAAAAGGTTAAAGGTTAAAGTTTAAGATTGGCGTGATTGATACCTAACATCATGTCGCATTCCTTTTATTTTTTTGCATTTTCTTTTTAAAATTTTATTTGTAAAACACTTTAATGAGGTATGATTGATATTCAAAAAGCTATACATATTTAATATATACAGCTTGAAGAGTTTTGTGATAAAATGCACTGTGAAACTATCACCATGCTCAAGGCTGGAAACTTATCTATCACATCCAAAAGTTTCCTTCCTTCTTTCTTTTATTTATTTATAATATTTTCTGTATTTTGTGCTAAGGGCACTTACCCTAAGATCTACCTTCTTAGCAAAATTTTAAGTCTACAATGCAGTGTTGTTAACTATGGCCTCTATGTGGTACAGTGATCTCCAGAACTTGTTTATCTTGCATAACTGAAACTTGGTACCTTTTGACCAACGTCCCTTCATCTCCCCTTTCCCCCAGCACGTGGTGATCACAACTCTACTCTCTGGTTCTATGAGTTTGACTATTTTAGATTACTCATAACAGTGGAATGTAGTTATTTGTCCTGTGACTGGCTTATTTTACTTAGCCTAATGTGCTCCAGGTCAGTCCACCCATGTTGTTGAAAATGGCAGGATTCCCTTCTTTTTTAAAGCTGAATAATACTTGATTGTTTGTATATATCACATTGTTTAATGGAGTTAATAATTGACATATAACATTATGACCAGTTTCAGATGTACCACATGATATTTGTATACTTTGGGAAAGGATTACCACAAGAAATTGAGTTAATATCCATCACCATACATTGTTACAATTTTTTTCTTATGATGAGAACTTTTAAGGTGTACTCTCTTAGCAACCTTTAGATATATAACGCACTGTTATTAACTATAGTCACTATGCTGTACATCCTCCTGACTTATTTATTTATTTTATAACTTCATTTGTACCTTTTGACTACCTTCACCCGTTTCATGCACCCCACCCTTTGCCTCCGGCAACCACCAATCAGTTCTCTGTATCTATGAGCTTGTTTTGTTGTTCTAAATGTTTTGTTTGTTTTGTTTTAGATTTCACATGTAAGTGAACACATACAATGTTTGTCTTTCTCTGTCTGACTTGTTTCACTTAGCATAATTCTCTCTAGGTCCATCCATGTTGCCATGTTGTTGCAAATGGCAAGATTTCCTTCTTTTTATGGTTGAAAAACATTCCGTTTTATATATATACCACATTTTCTTTACCCAGTCACCCACGTGGACATTTAGATTGCTTCCATTTCTTGGATATTTGCTGCAATAAACACGGGGGTGCATATATCTTTTAGAGTTAGTGTTTGCATTTTCTTAGGTAAATACCAGAAGTAGAATTGCTGGATTATATAGCAGTTCCATTTTTTTTCTAGTTTAATTGAGATATAAATGACATACAGCATTATATAAGTTTAGGTATGCAGAATAATGATTTGACTTACATTTATTATGAAATGATTACCACAAGTTGAGTTAATATCCATCATCTCATATGGATACATACCTACCTACCTACATACATACATATATATATTTTTTTCCTTATAATGAGGAGTCTTAGGATCTACTCTCCTAACCACTTTCACATATTCCATATAGCAATGTTAACTATAGTCATCATGTGGTACATTATATCTCTAGTACTAACTTATAACTAGAAGTTTGTGTGTTGCATTTTCTTTATCCATTTATCCTTCAATGGACATTTAGGTTTTTTCCACATCTTGGTGATTATGAACAAGGCTGTAGTGAATATGGGAGGACAGACATCTCTCACAGATCCTGACTTCAATTCCTTTTATATACTGAGAAGTGGGGTTGCTGATCAAGCAATGATTCTATTTTTATGTTTTTGAGGACCCTCCCTACTGTTTCCATAGTGACTGCATGAATTTACATTCCCACCAATAATGTACAAGAGTTCCCTATTCTCTACATCTTCACCAACACTTGTTATCTTTTGTTGTCATTTTTGTTGTTGTTTTTATAATATCCCCATTCTAACAAGTGTGAGGAGAGATCTTACTATGGTTCTAATTTTTCCTAACGAGTAGTGATGTTGACCACCTTTTCAAATACCTGTTAGCCATTTGTGTATCTTCTTTGGTGAAAAGTCTATTCAGGTCCTTTGCCCATTTTTAAATTAGAATATTTGTTTTTTGCCATTGACTTGTAGGGATTTCTTATACATTTTGGATAGTAACCCTTTATCAGATACATGGTTTCTAAATATTTTCTCCCATTCTGTAGGTTGCCTTCATTTTGTTGATTTTTTTTTTTCCCCCTGTGCAGAAGCTTTTTAGTTTGGTGTAATCCCACTTGTCTCTTTTTGCTTTTGTAGTCTGCTTTTGGTATCACATCCAAAAAATTCATTGTCAAGTCCAATATCTAGAAGCTTTTGATGTTGCTTTAGTTTTAAAACATTATCCCATTTTGCTCCTTTAGGATCTTAGTGTGTTTAAATTGTGCATTTCTCAACTACTTGTTAAAATAAAGGCCTGTGGGTTCCTGGGTGGCTCAGTCAGTTGAGCGTTTGACTCTTGATTTTGGCTCAGGTCATGATCCCAGGGTCGTGGGATCAACTCTGTATCAGGCTCTGTGCTAACATGGAGCCTGCTTAAGGTTCTCTGTCACTGTCTCTGTCTCTCTCTTTCTGCCCCTCTACACAGCTCATGCTCTCTCGCTCTCTCTCTAAATTAAAAATAAAATTTAATTTAATTTAAAAGGTCTGATAAACTCCACATTGTTCAACCCTCAAGTCACTGTGAAGCCAATCTAGGATTCTTCTCTATCCTCCTATGGTCTTTGTCCTAATCCTTCTGTCATAGCAGTTGTCACACTGAATATACATCATTACTTGCAGTCTCTTCTGAGTCCTTTCCAGATGGTCATTTCTGGATGTCTATTCTTTTGTGTACGTCCCATAACACCTTGCACCATGCCTGGCAGGTAGTAGATTCTTACAATTTTTTTTTCAGTTAATAAATGAATGAACTAATTAATACCATAAGTATTTAAGGACCTGGAATTGAGCTATTTTAAAACCCCATGAATAGCAGGACAGCTTTTATAGGTATGCACTGTGTGCACAGGAAGCTTTCTTGCTGCTTATGACCCTTTCAAAGGCCAAAAGGAAAGCTAAATAATAACCTATACATCAAGCAGTAATTTTATTGGATTACCAGATTGATCGATTTGATTTAAAAAATTTTTTTTTTTTTTTAGAAAACATATTAACCAGAATGTTTTTACTCTTAACATTCTAAATGCTTGACATCAATGTTCATGTTCTGAGATGCACATCTTTGGTGATGGTTTGTTTGTTTTCATTGGTACAGAAACTGCCGCTGAAATAAAACCTCAAAAGGCTGTGTGAGATGGAATCTTGAGTATCTAAAGGTATTTAAAATAAATATTTCCACCCTTGACTTTGACAATTTTCAAAACAGATGTCTTCTATCAAAGAAAGCAGGGTTTGTTTTTTTTTTTTTTTCCCTTTTAACTTGGCAAGGACATTTGTACTTTCTACATTCTCGATTCCCTGATAGGAAAGGGTTTTTGTTCTGTTTTGTATTTTTCATTTTTCATGTTTTAGAGTTGTTCTCTAAGAGATAGAGGTAGCGTGGTCCACGGTTAAGGACATGGGCTTTGTAGGCAGGCCGTGCACAGTTCCAATGTCAGACCATGTAATAACAATGGGTAAGATTCGTGGAGAGTTTAGTAGGTGCCTAGCTTTGGGATACTTTTCTTTATATGAATTATTTCACTCAACTTTCACAATTTAGAAGATATTATTATGCATATGTTTTACAGGAGGAAATTGATGTTTAAAGTATTAAGTAATTTTCCAAGTACACTCAGCCAGTACATGACAAGGGAGCATTTGAATCTAGGTCTATTTAATTCCAGAACCCATATTTTAACCATTACACTCCCAAATGACTAGTAATTGTGACCTTGGTCAAATTTCTACACATCTGTGCATCCTGTTGCCTTATTGGGGGATTATATAAATGAACATTTATAAAACACAGGATGGTGCTTAGCATAAGGTAAGCTCTTGATAAATTATAACCTAGAAATAATGATTATTTTTGCTTTTAACAGCCAATTGTCTGTTAGACAATTAGAAAAGAAGGAAAAATAATCTTCTTTATTGATCCACAAACATATTTCATGTATCTTTCATGCCTTCCTGTAATTTTCATCTGGTGTTATTTTTCTTCAGCTTAAAGAACTCCTTTACCCTTTCTTGTGGCATGGATCTTCTGGCAACAAGTTAGCTCCACTTTTGCTTTTCTAGAATGTTCTCTTTTTTTCAGATTTATTGAAGTATAATTGATAGATAAAATTGTAAGAAACTTAAAGTGTACATCGTGGTGATTTGACATACCTATACGTTGTGAAAGGATCCCCGCCACCTAGTTAATACATCCTTCACCTCACGTTTAGCTTTTTTGTTTCTGTGTGAGAACATTTATGCTCTACTCTGAGTAAATTTCAATAATATAATTCAGTGTAATCAACTATGGTCACTGTGTCTTACATTATATTCTCAGACCTTATTCATTTTACAGCTGTATGTTTGTATTCTTTTATCAATCTCCATTTCTGCCACACCCCAAGCCCCTGGCAACCACTTTTTACTCTGTTTCTAAGAGTTTGGTGGTGTTTTGTTGTTGCTGTTGTTTTTAGATTGCACATATAAATGATGTCATACAGTGTTCGTCTTTTTCTTTTTGGCTTATTTCACTTAGCATAATGTTTTGACAGGATTTCTTCTTTATCATGTCTGAATAATACTCTGTCACATAGATATGCTACATTTTCTTTATTCATTCATCCATGAGTGGACACTTAGGTTGTTTCCGTATCACGATGTATATGAATAACGCTGCAATAAACATAGGGGTGCAGATGTCTCTTCAAGATCCTGTTCTCATTTCTTTTGGATATATACCCAGAAGTAGGATTGCTGAACCATATACGGAAGTTCTATTTTTAATTTTTTTTAACATTTTAATACTATTTTCCATAGTGGTGGCACCAATTTACATTCCTATGATTTTTTAATTTACTTTCATTAAAAAAAATTATAAAAAATTTTTTTTAATGTTTATTTTTGAGAGAGAGAGACAGACAGAATGTGAGCAGGGGAGGGGCAGAGACAGAGGGAGACACAGAATCTGAAGCAGGTTCCAGGATCTGAGCTGTCAGCACAGAGCCCAACGCGGGGCTCAAACTCACGGACCAGGAGATCATGACCTGAGCTGAAGTCGGACGCTTAACTGACTGAGCCACCCAGGCACCCCTTTAAAAATTTTTTTTTAATGTTTATTTATTTTTGAGAGAGAGAGAGAGAGAGAGAGAGAGAGAAAGAGAGCAAGTGGGGGAGGGGCAGAGAGAGACGGAGTCACAGAATCTGAAGCAGGCTTCAGGATCTGAGCTGTCAGCACATACCCGGACGTGGGGCTCAAACTCATGAATTGTGAGATCATGACCTGAGTCAAAGTCGGTCGTTCAGTTGACTGAGCCACCCAGGCACCCCAGCCTTCAGTTTTTTAGAGTTTATTTATTTTGAGAGAGAGAGAGAGAGAGAGAATGCAGGGGAGGGGCAGAAAGAGAGGGAGAGAGAGAATCCCAAGGAGGCCCCACACTGCTAGCGCAGAGCCCGATGCAGGGCTCAAACTCACAAACCATGAGATCATGACCTGAGCCAAAATCAAGTGTCAGATGTTTAATCGACTGAGTCCCCCAGGTGCCTCTAATTTGCCTTCCTTTTTGGAAGATATTTTTATAGAATATAGAATTCTTACAGGTTTTTATTATTTATTTATTTTTTTTAATTTCAGTACTTTAAAGTCATTCCAGGGGCACCTAGGTGGCTCAGTCAGTTGACTGCCCGACTCTTGATTTTGGCTCAGGTCATGACCCGAGGGTTGTGGGATCAAGCCCTGAGCTGGGCTCCTTGCTAAGTGTGGAGTCTGCTTGGGATTTTCTTTCTCTCTCTCTCTCTCTCTCTCTCTCTCTGCCCCTCTCCTTCAATATATTTATCACAGTTATTCTAAAGCCCTTGACTAACAATCTTAGCATCTGAGTGACCTGTGGGTCTGTTCATATTGATTGATTTTTTTCTTGACTATGGATCACATTTTCTTGTGTTTAATACTTTTTAATAATTAATAATTATTTGATTTTAACACACATTTCATAATCTAATAATTTTAAAATGTAGGCTGGGCATTGTACATGATGATACATTTTAGAGATTCTGTATTATGCCCTTTCCTCTGAAAAATATGGAGCTTTTTTTTGTTTGTTTTTGTGTTTTAACGGGCATTTAAATTACTGGTGGATCTCCTTGATCCTGCCAATATTTAATTTTAGTTCTGAGCTTTGTTAGGATGGATTTATTTCAATTTTAATCCTAGTTCTGGGATGTGATTCTTACTCTTAAAGTGTGGCCTTCTCGGGTTTTAATAAAAAGTTTAAGATGTTTACCAATCCCCATTAACTTAATAAAACTTGACTGTCAAATTCTGTACCCACATAAATATGCAGATTCTGAAATCTCTGCTAGTTCTTTCAGCCTTCCTGCATTTGATTTCCACTGGAAACATTGCATTATTTTTTTTAAGTAGTCTCTGTATCCAACATGGGGCTCAAACTCATGATCCTAAGATCAAGAGTCACATACAGGCTTTACCAACTGAGCCAGTCAGGTGCCCTAGCAACATTGCATTCATGTTTCTCATTTGTGCAGTTCAGGATTTAGCTAAGAATCTAAAGGCAGTTTGCAGAGAGGCCCTAGCCTCATTGGTGACTGTTTCATTTGCAGAATTTCTTTTTCAATTTCCAACTGCTCTGCTAGAACTCTGACTTCTGACTTCTTAGCACAGGACTTCTCCTTTCTGATTGAGTTCTAGACCTTATATGCTGCATTGGACTGGGGATTTCCCAAAAAAGAAAAGAAAAGTCAACTATAGATAGATAGATGATAGATAGATGATAGATATAGATCAATCTACATATATATCCATATATCTTACCTAGTTTGTTTCCCTTATTTCAAGGATCATATTGTTTCCATTTTTGGCTTGCTTTTGGTTGCTCCTCAGTACCTTCAAGTAGTTGTGTTTTATATATTGTCCAGAGTTTATAATTGCCAGTGGCAGGGGGATTATTTTGGAATATGCTACTCTCCCATTATCAAAAGCCAGAAGCATACGTTTTCAATAAATTATATTACAATATCAATCATCTTTTTATCAGTAGGGCGCTATCAATGTTAAATTTGGCATAGTACTGCATCTGGCCATGGAAAGTGCTTTCTAAGTATAAGACATTCTCATTAGAGAGATGACTTAGAGCTTGCCAGAAGGACAACTAAAGAGTAGGAGACAACTACAGAAGACAAAATCACAGTACAAACAGAGCCCTACAGCAGTCTGAACTCACAATAACCTGCTGTCACTTGCACAGCATCCACTGCAGCTGTCTTGTGAAGTCCTTATAGCCAGATGTTGCTTCTGAAGAAATCATTGTAAAGTTCATAAACTCAAGCAAAGACTTTTAGTTCTGACCCGGTGTGACTAATATACTCATCATTAGGCAGAAAGAGAAATCAAAGAAAAATACAAGACTGATGAAATTTGGAAATAATATTCTACACTGGAATGAACAAAACTCATTGGCTGCAGATCATATGCTCCTACTTCAGAGGGATGGAGAAAATTGTGCCCTAATGGGCTCTTGTAAAATGTGTAGCACATCACCTACTCATGGCATCCTATCTAGTGTTTTAGACTATAGTTGTCTTTAAATGCAGCTATAAAAATAAATACTGACTCCCAAAACCACAGCCAGAAAAAAAAAATCAACAAATATTTATCAGATGCCTACCATAGAAAACCTATGCAGAGGACCTAAAACACTAACTATTCTCAAAATTGTAAGTGCAATCAAAACTTTGTGAAAAATGACTGGATATATAAAAAGTGAGCATTACAACTTGAACTAGAACTTGAAAGTGAAAGTAGCAACCCATAAGAAAAAGGGATAGCACCCAGATGTGGTGCTAACATAACCAAAATCTAAGGAATAAAGAGGCATGAAACAAGAGAGAAATTGCTTTAATTGGGGTGGTGTATACATGGGAAGACATGAAATTGAGTTTATAACATGGGGTCAGATAAGGGTTGAGAGTGTCAAATATTTGGGGCAGATGAGCTTAATCTTGGCAATAGGGCATTTCCCAAGATAAAGAAATAGCAAATGGAGGGGCCCGTGGGTGGCTCAGACAATTAAGGTCTGACTTCAGGTCCAGTCATGATCTCACAGTTAGCAAGTTTGAGCCCTGGGTCGGGCTCTGCTGTCAGCACAGAGCCTGGAGCCTGCTTCGGATCTTTTGTCTTCCTCTCTTTCTGCCCCTCCCCCGCTCTCTCTTTTTCTCTCTCTCTCAAAAATAAGTAAACATTAAAAAAAGAAATAATAAATAGAAATAATATTCTCAAATAAAATATCTTCAATGAGGAAGATGTATTATTATTACGATATTACAAATTTGATTTTATTTGGTATTATTTCTGGAGCTTTTCTTTAAAAAGAAGAGAAAACACAGTACACTCAAACAGTAGAGAAAAAATTAGAGACAGACTTTACACTTAATGGAAGCATAATTACTATGATAATAATGGAGATAATCATTATAATGAAATATGAGAGGAAAGGCCTTTTGCACAACGTAAGTTCTCATTCTTGCATTTACCCTTTCCACTCTGCATATTTCCACTCTGGTATAGTCAGAGACTTTTAGCAGCCATTCAATGCAGCACGCACTGATACTGGCTGCTTTGTGTACCGAATCGCCCAAATGTTGTGAACTCATTATTCAGTCAGCCACTTATTATTTTACAAATATTAACTGAGCATTCACACCATGCCTGGCCTTATTCCTGGCACTGGGCAAACTACATGAGTTTCTTCCTCCATGGAGCCTCTTTTTTAGGGCCTCCTCCTCCACCTCCCGGAGGCCACAGGCTTACTGCCCATCCTCGTTCCTTCAGACTGAAACACAATCCAGCCTGTTTTAGTTTGAACCATCAGCTTCCCTGTCTTATCTCCTCGTGTCTTTTTTTCTTGGTTTCATATAATATTGGAGAACTTCCAGAGTGAGACCTGGATGAAGAACAGTTCCAAGGTCATTTCAGCTTTCTAAGTGGGACCCAGGCCCAATATATTGTTAGGTATTGGGGAAAATAAGCCGGAAAATAACCTACTTACTTTACTTTGAGCAAACCAGTGGTGGTGTTGATGAACAGATTCTATGTGAAGACGTAGTGAGGTTTCAGTATGGCATACCCCGTATGCTTTCCCCTCAGTCTATTAACCTAATACCTCCTCCTTCATATTATCTCTTGTTGAAATGAAGCAACAACCATAGGTCTGTCATTCAACTTAATTTTCTTTTTATTGCTCTTTCATAGGAGGGACAAATAATGTTAAAACGAATCCTAATGTTCTCTGTCATGAGAAGAATTGAATCATTTCTTGAGGCTCAACTATTTTTAATATGACACCGTATGACACTAATTCACCATAGAACCCAAAGGGGGTGCCTGGGTGGCTCAGTCGGTTGAGCGTCCAGCTTCGGCTCTGGTCATGATCTCCCGGTTCATGGGTTCGAGCCCCGTGTTGGGCCTGTGCTTACAGCTCAGAGCCTGGAGCCTGCTTCAGATTCTGTGTCTCCCTCTCTCTCTGCCCCTCCCCTGCTCATGCTCTGTCTCTCTCTCTCTCTCTCTGTCAAAAATAAGTAAACATTAAAAAAAATTTTTTTAATATAGAACCCAAAGCAGTAGAACCTATCAATAGTTCTTTGATCTCTGTATATTCTGGTATATCAGTGACCTACATGTATGGAGTCAAGAGCAGTTGGAGCCAGTAGAGTTCTGTTCTGAAAGCAGAGAGGGTGACTCATGGCTGATGAGCACTGTTCACTGCCAGCTTGATTTTTAGAAATCAGTCTTATTTTCAGCTGATTTCCATAATTGTAAACATTTTAGTACCTTGCTTGGAGCCTTCCAGGCATATTCAGAAAATGAATTCATGTAGTGTTTATTGACAGGACATAGCATTTGGCCTATCGAGTGGATTTTCTATTACTAGTAGGAAAGAAGTTCTCATGGCAAGAAGAAACCTGCATATAAATAAGTCAATTTAGTTCAAAGATCTTGACACAGTCCATAAAAATATTCTAATAGTGGACATGCTCAGGAAAAGATTTATGAGAATGAGAAATTATATTTTTATTTTCATTCTCATTTTTTAAAAAGGGATAGTTTCTGCTATAAATCAAGAACAAATTCCAGAATAAAATGTCCATGAGTGGAATATTTAACATCTTCTGAATCTAAGCTAACACTAGGACCTCTTAATTCCTTTTTCATGGTGGATCTTATTTTCCTTTTTATATCTGGAATCTATAAAAAAATAATTTAACTGTATGTAGTTAACCATACAGTATTGTGCACTTTGAAATATGTTGAGATGATAGATCTCATGTCAAATGTTCTTCTAAACAACAATAGCAGCAAAAACAACACAAAAGAACACAAGGAAATTTTTGGAGGTAATGAATATGTTTAGTATTTAAGTTGTGATAGTATCATAGATGTATACATATGTTCAAACTCATCAAGATGTATACACTAAATGTGTGCAATTTTAAATATATCAATTATACCTCAATAAAGCTTAAAAATTTAAGCTTTAAGTCTACTTGACTTGATCAAATGGTAAATTTGATATTCGGTAGGGATGACCCTTCAGTCGTCTTCTACCAGAAGCCTCAACCCCCTATTTTCCAATTCTAGAGCTTAGCCTACCTCAACCCTGTCTTACTGGCGTGACTGAGCCACAGGACATGCCATCCTGCAAATGGAGAGTATATTTCCAGTCATCCTAATAATAATCCATTAGAGCAGCCTAATTCATAAAATATTTTATAGCTATCATACATGTGAATCCAGTGGAATTAAGGATGTGAATTTATATACAAAAGTGTAGGAAACACATACTGGGTTATCTGACCTCCCTTCTCTGGGATTCATCCTTTACCTTCATTCACTCAGTCACAGGAGCAGGTTTCTGCCTACCATTTTTATACATTGTGAGAATGTCCAATAGACTCCTGTGTTACTGGTCCAGGGGTAGGCAACCGACATTAGCTAAGCCTAGCAGAGTCTTTTCTTGACAATTTTGAATGGAGCCCAAGAGATTCCAACCTTAATCTGGGCTGGTGAAAGGAGATATAAACACTTGGGTCATGTTTTCTGCCATATAAATCAGGGAACAGATAAAATAACTTGGAAAGATGGAGGAAAAGGAAGAGAAGCAGAAAGATGGAAAGAAAATTTTCGTGGGCAGTTGGGGGCTTTGGAGGGCCTCCCCATGACTATCCTCTTTCTGGCATATTGTGAATGTCCATAATATGTTTTTTTAATTCCCTTAGACCCCTCAGGATTATAGGGGTTTCCCAGTATTCATATTATAAGTCCTTTTTGCCCACATTACCTATGGCAGGTTCATTCATATGATTTGAATTTCAAAGTCCTAACTAATACAAGAAAAACAGTTAATCCTAAAATAAAATTTTCAAATGCATTAGAAGTAGAAGTTCATTGGCTATGTCCATTTTTCCTATTCACATCGTGCACATTACCTCTGTCTAACAAACTTGGGAATTCCAAGTCCTAGACTTGCTAAGTCCTTCTTGCCTACCTGCTCTTTCTTCTGCTTATAATGCCTCCCATTTCCTACCTAACCATCAAAATCTGGTCTGAGACTCAGGTATTCCAAGAAGTCATCACAACTGAACCCAACTCATTCCACTTTCTTCCGAATTCTGTTTTCCGCATCTCTCCACAGTCCAGAGACCACATTATATTATTTTGCATGTGTTTAACAGTTGCTTTAAATATAATCTTAAAGTACTTTTTTCTTTGCTAATACTTTTTGTTGTCTTCAAAAAAGACAACAAACTATTTGACAAAAGAGATGAGGTATTTTATTCCCTATTTTACTGTTTAATTTTAAATAGCTCCAGTACTGCGAATTGCCTGCCACAGATACCCATAAGTATCCATGGACTGTCTCTAGCAGATCCTAAATGAGTCATCAAAATCCCAATTCTACAAAACTAGAAAGAAATATTTGAAAGCTATTGGCATCAAGGAAGTAAGATAGTGATGGCATCCAGAATGGCTAAAATGTTAACCAACTAGAGCTTACCTATGATGCATTACTTCACTCACAGATTCCCATTTCTAAAAGAGAAGCAGTGTTAGAGATCTAAATTCTTTTATGCATATGATATTTAGATGACTAACCACAGAACTCCCTCCTTCTAAATGAAGCAAAGTAGAGCTCTCCTAAGAATCTGGTGCCCTGGATTAGATTTTCAAGATCTCACTCATCAGGAGATGCAGTGAACGATAAATTCTGTAGAAAGAGCACACACTTGCAGAGAAAACACCAAAATTATGGAAAGAACGAGGTATCGTAACCTCTGAAAAAGTGTTTGAAAAACGTGTAGGGGGAAATCTTTTAGATTCTACTTTATAATCTACAGGGAGTCATTAAAAAATGGATCATCCCCTACTGATGAGACTATTCTTTAGTTATAAGTGTGTCCTAAGACATTTTTAAAATTCACCAGCAATTAGGAAATAATGCAAACTATGGTAGAAGAATTCTGATCTTCTATTTTTCAGAGGATCAGGAGGAAACTATTATATAGGGCTGATAGAAATTTTCGCTATAGAGTCTTAGTTTTTATGCTGTCACATGCCTTGAAGCCACTGGGATGAGAACATTTTTTTGCAAATCTAAAATAAATAACTGGAGTAGGCCTGTTACTCACAGAAAAACACAGTGTGTTTACATGAATACCTTTTCTACTTGATTCTTTTGACCTGAGAACTTGAGTGAAACTCTGAAAAAGCTGCCAAATTCCAAAGCTGGGAACAGACCCAGACCAGCATGACTTTTATTCTCCTCCTCTAACTACCTGGAAACATTACCTCAAATAGATAGGGGTTAAAATTTTACAATTTCATTTTACCAATCAATATTTGTGAAACTTTGTGACTGCATATGTACTAAGAATGACAAATTATTCTGTTTTAATCATCTGTTAGGTGTTAACAGATTTAACTCAGCCAGTTTTTTTTTTCTTCTTCCTATTTCTCCTTCTCTGTCTTCTCAAATCTAGTCTTACTTGGATTTTTAACCTGTGTTTGCTTTTGCCCCAACACAGTTTGCTCTGTTGAATCTGCTTTTGCTCAAACTTGCAGACAACCAGTTTTCTCCCAATTGCCATCACTTGTCATCTCTCAGTTTGAGGGCTTTCTGAAAATTTGCCTGATTAGGAAAAGCCAGTAGGGAATAGGCAATTGTATCACCCACTGAAGGGAAGGCAGGTGGAAATCCAGTAGAGAAGCTATACTGGCAGGGAGTTCTTCTGTGGCAGGGTAATGGCCATATCTACTCCTTTATTGTTGCTGCTCTGTGACCCTCCAGGCCTTCTTCTTTCCTGGAGTCTGCTCAGGTAATGGCCACTTTGCCCACTGGCATGTCAATTGCTCCTTCTTCTATAGTCTTACCTCAATGCTTTTGATTTAATGATCAACACAGTGGACATACTTGCTGTCTGAATCAGAGGGTACTTGACCACTTTTTAAAGCAACAATTCATTACTCTTCCCAAATTACAGACCTGTTGCTAAATGGACATCCATCAAAGGGCTTGACTGGTTCTTACTTGAACAACCATAAGTTGGGAGTTTTCTGGCCAAAGTTTCATATAAGGAGCCTTGGAGTTTTCAGGCAAAGCCATCCCACTGCAGTCTACCAACTCTTAGTCAATGTGAGGAAAATCTTTCAAAGATAACTGTTCTCTCTTCAAGAATAAAGCTCCAGAATAGTCACTACTCAATTCCCCTCTCCCTTCCTCCCTGACTCTCCTGTCTTAACCTGTCTCATGAGAAGGTCATGAACAATTAGACATTTCTTATGATGTACTTCTGGCTTAGGTAAGACATAATAATGAACATGCAACCATTCAGCCTTAAAATAACCTAAATAAGCAAAATGTAACTTTGACTCCACAAACAACATTTATTTTCCTTTTTCTCTTCTTTATATCCTCTTAGATTGACCCATTTCGTAGCACCATTCCAGCTGAAATATTTTTTTCCACATTGGTTTTATGGTTCTCATGTTTTGTGAATGAGCTGCCATTTTTTGGTGTATATCAGATTTCAAATTTTTAAAAATAAAATTATCTAATTTGCTCTTTTAATAAAATTTTGACCTACCATGCCTATAATAATATTTTCCCCATGTGGGTCATCATACTCTTTATAATAGGAAGAAATAACTTTCAGATGCAGGGAGCTTTTGGAATGTAAGTTTGAGTCTTTTAGAAATTCAAATAACCCCAACTTTTGGATGCAAACAAAATAGAGAGACTTGCAAATGTTCATGACTCATAATAGAAATGTGCCCTTTCATCCAAAGAATTTTTCAGCATTTAAAAAATGCTGGTGAGAATGCAAAATGGTACAGCATCTTTGTAAGATAGTTTGGCAGTTCCTTACAAAGCTAAACATACTCTTATCATATCATACAGCAATTGTGTTCCTCAGTATTTACCCAAATGAATCAAAAGCTTATGTCCATAGAAAAACTTGCACACAAATGTGGATAGCAGGTCTACTCGTTATTGCTAAAACTTGGAATCCACTAAGATGTCCTTCGAGAGGGGACTGTATAAACAATCTGTAGTATCTACATACAATGGAAAATCATTCAGCAATAGAAAGAAAGGAGCTACTAAGTCACAAAGAGAGATGGAGGGAACTTAAATACATGTTGCTAAGTGGAAGAAGCCAGTCAGAAAAGGCTAAATGCTTCCAACTATATAACATTCTGGAAAAGCCAAGACTATGAAATAGTAAAAGCCTGGTCAGAAATTTAGAGGAAGGGAAAGAGGGATGAAAAGGTGGAGCACAGGGCATTTTTAGGGCAGTGAAACTATTGCTGTGTATAACAATACCGTAATGGTGGGTACATGTTATTATACATTTGTCAAAACCCACAGAATGTACAAAAAATCAGAATGAAGCCTAATGCACTTTAGTAAATAATAATACCTTAGTATTGGCTCATCCATTGTAACAAATACACATACCACAGTGATGCAAGTTGTTAATAGCAGGAGAAACTTGGGGCAGTGAAGGATGGGATGGCGAATGGATGAGAACTTTCTGCTCAATTTTTCTGTAAACGTAAAACTGCTCTAAAAAATAAATTCTATTAACTGAACACAAAACAAAAATGAGCTTGCTTTTTCTGGACTATGGCAGAGTAAGAAAGTCTTTAAGGGCTTGCAAGGACACTTTCTGTAACTTCATGGCCCCTCCTCAGTCAAATACTGGAGAGAACCGGCATTAATCAGCCAGTGCGTCTCTGGTGCCAATCTCTTTGCTAGGTGCTTTCCATGTATTACCTCAGTGGAGCCCTGTAAGGGAAGTATTGCATGAGGCGTTGAGTCTTAGATTAAGTAATTTGCCCAAGGCCACAGCAACGGTTAAAACCACATGGGCCTTGGAAACCAGTGCCTTAGCAAGGTCTATGACTACCATGTCCCCATCCCAAGGTTCCCCTACTGGGCAGGGTACAGCTGAGATTGGGGGGGTCTCTCCCTAAGGTAGCTGTGAGCTCCTGAGTCAGAGGGAAAACATAGAACACTTATGTGGAAGGCCTCTGTAGATATCTGGCATTAATATTATATAATACACTTGCAGTATTTGCAACATCCTTTATGACGCTCTCAGGATATTTTTATTACAATTATGGGTAACGGCCCCTGAAAGGTAATGCCCGCAGTTCTCAATTTACCCAAGCAACTACCATATTCTTTTCTTTACTTCTGCTCTTGCATTAAAAAAAAAATTTCAGGGCTTACATATTACCTTTGCTAATTTTGAAAGGCAAACCTAGAGAATCAAAAGCTCAAATAGCTCACTTTAAAAGCACTTGAGAACAGGAGAAAGTTTTACGTGATTACATTAATAGCAGTGACAAATGCATGTAAAACACTTAACCATGGTCTGTGATGCAAAGAAAACCCATTTAGGTGTCATTCATCTTTTTCACATTAGTACAAGGAGTACTGTCTGCTTTATCTTCTCAGACAACACCGGAATTAGAATGCTGCATTTTCCAGAAGCCAGCTTCCTGACTTGTATTTGTAGCACCTTTCTGCAGAAATGGTTAAGACTCTGAAACCCCAAATACAACACAAAATCTTTTTTTTCCTTCCAATTTCATCTCTGTAAAAAAAAAATTATAGGGAAACACTTTCCCATTGAAGGGACATAATATTTATTTACCAATTGGTTATCTCTAGTATTTTTCCTCTGGAGGAGATAAACTATGCAAAATAAACCAGAAGTCCTGATAAGCTCTTTCCAAACTGGGAATCGTGAACAGAAGAGAAATAGGAGATAGAAAAGAAATGAGTGATGGGGTGTGGGGAAACGGCATGAGGGAGGGAGGAGGCAAATGAAGAAGGGACAGAGGGGTGAGAAATGGTCGCTCTGAACATGCTTCCCACATGCCCTAAACCCAGCTGCTTTCAGTTATGGACTTGTGCAGCATTAAATCTTCAAGAAACTTTAACAATTGTTACCACCGCCACCACCCCACAACCATACACATGCTCACACACACTCACATGAGCACACACACTCACACGTGCACACACACACACACTCATGTTCCATAGATGAGAGAAACTATATGATATGGTGAAAAAAATGTTTTTATTGACTATCAGGAGACCTGTCTCTAATTAACTAATGATCTTGGCAGGTTACTTGATTGCCCCAACCTTCCATTTCTATACTGGAAAGAATAGGGGTTGGGCTTGCAGATTCCATCATCCCTTTCATCTCTGGCTTATCTGCAAATCAGCCCTGGAGAAGTTACTTGTGCAAAAGCCATACAGCTAGTTAGAGGCAGGGCCAAGGTAGATGGAGGGTCCCTGAGGAATCATTAAGGTTTTTATAGCTTCCTTTGGGTGGAATAGTTTGTGAAGATGTTTATTCCATGGGCTATCGCAGGCACCCATCTTTCTGAGCTGCCCTGTGTTTCTCTAAACCTCTTTACAGTTTGGTCGTCTATTTACAAATTTTCCTTGGCGGGTCAAGTCAGCCTGTATAAGATATCCCAGTACTAGCAGCCTGGCTCATTTCTGCAGTGAAAGTGAGAAGCATAGAAAAGAGCAGTGTGTTTACTAATGAGAGCAGGAAGACTGTGGCTCACTAGAGCAGAAAGGCAATCGGGCAGGTAAGTGCTTCAGCACGCAAGGGGTAGAGAATCAGACCTTCTGTCTCCCTGCACCTTATCCCATCCCCCACAGTTGTGCAGAGAGACTCTGGGACTCAGTGGACAGGAGATCCAATGTTGGCTGTCTCTCCTCTCTGCCCTCCAAATACACATTTAAAGACTCCCAAAGGGATTTCTTGCAAACTTAAATTTCTGATGTGGAAGGAAGTGTTTCCAGATATTAAAGAAAAAAAAAGCACAACAAGCTCCAACATCACACAAAAGAAAAGAAAACACTTAGGTTTGAAACCTTGAAGGAATATTAAATAAGAGATAGAATTTTGGTTATGCCAGATATGAATGCCAGTACTATAGGAAAGAACCTCATAAAACATATCAAGCCCAGGCAAAAATAAAACAAGCAAAAATAGAATATCATTTGAACTATAGCAGGCCCATAAGTTCAGCTCCAAAATTACAAGCCAACACACATACCATATTGTGCAACTGAGCCTGAAAAGGGGGAAATTAGCAATAAACCAAAAAGCTTTTAAAAGTAACATAGTGAAGTAGAAGAAAACCCCACAAAGCTACAAAATTCAGAATAAGTACTATCTGGGAAGAAACAGCAACAAATTATGTGATTTTCCTTTTTAAAGATTTTGGATCACAGAGTACATCTAAGACAGTGGATGAGTCAATATGGGTGGGTAGGTTCAGTGTGTTTGACAAATAAGTTTTGCTTCTCACCAGGACATTTGGATACTACATAAATAGAAACCTTCTTTTCATCTCGAGAAGCATAAGGAAGTGCTTTCTCAGAGTGAATATTTTCCTCAAATCACTTGGAAAAGAGAAAGAACATTTATTTCCATGTTTCTCCTATCTAGCAAACTCTATTGACCTTAGGTTGAACTCGAAAACATTGTTCTCGTGCAGCCTCTCTATAAATTCCAAACTTGCCTTGCTTTACCACCTGTCCCTGGTCCTAGAAACATCATCTCTTACACTACCTCCTACACTTAAGAGTGGTTTTTTGTTCCATGGAGGCGGAGGGTAGACTCCCCTCTGGTGGCAGTTCCCAGGGGTGAAGTTGGGCGTGTGCAACAAGAGCCTGCAGCCAGCCTCCCAACAAAATTCTGGGAGACGAAGGGGGTTTGTGAAGGCTGAGGGGGCTATGGGTGCTGAATGCTGGGAAGACAGACCGTTGGTCGCCTTGGCAGCTAGTTGTTAAATACGATGCTCTTTTTGCTTGGTGGAGCTCATAGCCCATACTTTCTGGAGCCCTGGGAGAACAGAGGACCTTTCTGACACTTGTGTGAAGACCAGGACCCAGTGCACTGTTGGCCATACTGGGCTGCTGTGCTTCTGGAATGCTGGACTCCGGTCACATTCGTCCCCGCCCTGCATAGAAAGCAGTGGCAGGCAGCCTCCCCCCCCCCCCCCCCCCCCCCCCCCCCCCCCCCCCCCCCGCAACCCCGCAACCACCCGTTGCCAAGTCTTGAAGTTTGTAGCGCAGGAGGTGGGGGTGTGTTTTTGGAAGGTGAAACTCTACTCTCCAGTTACTTACCTGCTACTTACCTGCAGCATTCAGAGTCCTTTGCAATTTAAAATTCAAATTTGCCGTTCACAGTTGGTGTTATTAGACTTATTTCAAAAAGGGAGAGAGGGAAGATGAATATAAATATGCCCTAAAGAGTGAAAGGAATTGTCTGAAGGAAACAGATCAGGGCCTTGTGTTTTCCAATTTATTTGTTTCTCTGCTACTATTCTCTTTGAGTTTTCTCTCACTTAGTTTCTGACCCACACTTGGATCTAGAATACAGATCAGTATCCTTAGAAGGAAACTGAATAATTAAAGGTCATTCAATATACTGTCATTCTTTTATATAACCTCCAAGGGAAAGGCACTTAGGGCTAACAATGCCGTGTGGTTCAATGTTGTAAAAGTAGAATTATCATTGTAATCCTAGAATACCAAGCTTTCTACTCGGTGTAGGCCCTCATGACCATTCTTAACTAGTTGCCTTTATGTTTATTTGCCAGGGTATGTAATAGGGTGAACGTTCTAAGGCATTTTATTTTTCCAAAGAGCCGGTTGGAAAGTCTCAAATATCTGTACTTAATTGCCAAATGTACATATAATTGGTAAATATATATATATATATATATATATATATATATATATATATATTCTTACTGCCAAATAAATGTGTCTGTGTATATGTGTGATTTATGATAAAAATATTTTTCCTATGCCACGTTCTCTTTTCAATAAACTCAGACTTTCTCTTGGATCAAATCTTAAGTAGGAGATACATTCGAATTTAGTTGTTATTCACCTATTAAGTATAGAAATTCCATGAATATTGAATACTCCATACGTGTGGTGTTGAACATACGAATCCCATGGGTTTCATAAGGTGGTCCTTTCTTGCTCACCTGTAGAAGTATGGGGGGGAAGGTGGGGCCACATATATGCCTATTACCCCAGTTGGGGAATGTCTGGTTGAACAGAACAGCAACAGTTCTCTACTTTGGGGCAGGGAGCATGAGCTGAATGAAGGGGAAGCTGGGATTTAAGCTGCCCTAACAAATCTCGACACTGTAGCTCTAAGTTGGGTCATGTACAGTAGAAATGTTTGATTCTATATTAGTTGCTGCTTCCTGTCTGGAGGGATCCCCGCATTTTTCACAGGATGCTCCTCATAGAAATTAAAATATTTGTATTACCAACTTAAGAGTGTTTGGAACACAGTTGAAGAGCCTCTGTGCTACATGTGACTTACTCAAGCACTTGGACCACCTCTGACCCTACACAAGGACTGACCCTGAGCAAGGACTGCCAGCCTCCTTATCTCGCAGGGCACTGGTTGGAATCCAAACTGTAAGCAGCCCTGGGTAAGCACCTTGCAAAGCCGGAGAGATTGGTCTTTTCTCCCATCTTGATCAATTCTATTCAATACTCTAGGTATCGAATAAATCAATAAAAAAAGACAGTCAATGAGCTTTTAAAAGTCCCTTGTATAATGATCAGAGTTGCTCAGAGTATGAAACATAAATCTGGTGATTTCATATATGCGTTTTTGCTTATTATTATTATTAAATTATTTGTTAATGTTTACTTATTTTCGAGAGAGAGAGAGAGAGAGAGAGAGAGAGAGAGAGAGAGCATGAGGAGGGGAGGGGCAGAGAGAGAGAGGGAGACACAGAATCTGAAGGAGGCTCCAGGCTCTGAGCTGTCAGCACAGAGCCTGATGCGGGTCTGGAACTCATGAAACAGATCATGACCTGAGCTGAAATCGGACACCCAACCGACTGAGTCACCCATGTACCCCATTATTATTTTAAAAAAACAATATCAAAAAGAAAAGCTGATTGTTTTTCAGCTTTGTCTCCAACTACTTTGTGTGCAGCTGCATATCTTAGCCACGCCTGCCACCATTCAGAAATCATCCTTTTATTGGCCCCAGTTAAAACGTGCATTCTCTGATAATTAAAGTAATTCAAGTTAGGATGAGAATAAAGTTTAACTCCATCCATTTAAAAGAATTTGTGACCATAAATCAATCTTTAATTATTGGAACACACAGTGAAGCGGTAGGCATTCTTAATTTCCTCACAAGCTCTCTGGGACTCTCTTTACCTATTTATCTCATTTTTCAGGGAGCAGACTATAAGGAAACAGTTTTTCTGTGCCAGAAAATCTTAAAAGCTTCCCTCTCCTTCCTTTTTGGAATCCCTGTGTTTCTTCCCAGCTTCAGGAAGAAAAGAGTCACCAATTTGAGAGAGTGTGTATTGGGCAGAGGTAGCTTGACTTCTCAAAACCGAAGTCTGAATTGAGTGAGCGGTGCTTTTGTTCTAGCCCTTATGAAATTGTCTGGAGAGACTTACTTTTGGGTTAAAGGCATCAAAATGTCTGGAAGCTCAACAACATGCTCAAAAATGGAGACAGTGATCATAATAGGGAGTTAAACCAGCTGGCCTCCCGCTCAAGGCTGCTGCTCAGTTGATCACTGGCGGCATGGCGGTATAACGGTATGCTGAGCGTAGCTGTACAGCTAAAAACAAAATGGTGTTTGGTACATGAAAGACTTAGGTTTAAATCCCAATTTGGCCACTTCCCAGGAGGGTGATTTTGTGTTGATTACTGAAGCTCTCTGAATTGTCTCTGTTTCCTCATCTATAAAATGGGCTATTAACCCTAGTTCAAAGAGGTTGATGTGCCAGTGAAATGAGACGTGAAAGTTGCTGAGCACATAGAATCCCATTTTTAAGAACTGGTCTGAAATTAAATAGATGGCCCTGAACTGTGGTTTCTCTAAGACATTTCTTAGGCCCCTACCCTGCCACATGATTTTGGATTTTGATTTAGGGGAGTCCAGAGGTTAACTCTGTCTCTCCACCCCAGGGAAGAGAGAGGGGGGTAGGGAAGAGAGAAGGCCGGGGTTATCTCCACATTTAGTCTGGCCCCAAATCTGTAACATGAAGCCAGGCTTCCCCAGGAATTCAGAAATCCTTGCAGGACCACTTCCACCCTCCAGGACCCCTGCTGTCTCAGAAGCAAAGCTGGGGGTCAAATCTTGGGGCCGTCTCTTGTATCTTTTTTGTCAGGACCAAATCTCTGTTCCTGCTGCACATTAGAAATTCATATGGAACTTAAAAAAACACTAATAACAAGGCTTTAAGGCAAGAGATTCTGACTTAAATGGTCTGGGTTAGGGCCTGAGCAACGGTAGTTTTTTAATTATTATTATTTTAGAGGGAGAGAGAGAGAGAGAGAGACAGAGAGAGAGAGAGAGAAAGAGAGAGAGAGAGAGAGAGAATCTTAAGCAGGCTCAATGCTTAGTGCAGAGCCCAACACAGGGCTCCATCCCATGACCCTGCGATCATGACCTGAGCTGAAATCAAGAGTCGGCTGCCTAATTGACTGAGCCACTGAGGCTCAGTAATTTCTTTTAACTGCCTCTAGTGATCCTAGTGTGCAGCCAGAGCTGAGAACTCCTCCAGATATTGCAGATCGAAGTGATCTGGAGATGTTGGGGTCAAGGTTGCAGCAGGAGGGGTCTGATGAACTGATGCTGGAGAGCCCTCCCTCTCTCAGGTGCTTCTGTCATTGAGGCAAGGGCAGGAGAGAAGGAAATGGGGTAAAATGAGCTCCACCTGGAATAAGTCCTGGGCAATGATAAGCAGCCCTTTCTTGTCTGCTTGTGGGTTCTGATTTTCTGAGTAGCTGTTGAATAACAGAACACTGCAGATTTTTTACAACATAACTCCAGAAGCCTCATTTAAGCTGATATCATTATGGACTTTTAAATCTCCTGCCTACATTTAGTTCCTTTATTTCTGAATTAAGAAGTACTTAAAATGTAATGACTTACTTGAATTGCTTGTTCTCTAATGGTGGTTACAGAGCTGTTCTCTTTAAACCTCTGCACACGGAGGATATTTTGATCAAGTCAGAGAGAGCAACATGAAAGCATTAAAATTATGGGAACAGAACCAACATGTCTTGATTTCCAGTCCTCTCTGTCAATTAAACCACATAATAAAACTCAGAGAGGGCTATTCCTCTCCTTGAAATAGTGAGATGTACATGTCTTTTCTCTTCCTTTTACTGACAGATCTCTGACCAGCCATAATGACCACATTTCTTTTCTGCCTCATCTGATGAAAACCCTTCTCGCCCAATGAAATCCAATAACCCAATTTTTACTTTCATTCTTATTTATTTCCAACCCCAAATAAACGGAGTATCCTTTTGCTAGATACCATGGCTCCCCTAGGTGGCTAGATACTGCCTCTCCTTCCCAATGAACAAAGCCTCCAACTGAGTAAATAGTAATCTTAAGCATCGTAAGAGAACAGAAAAAATATTTACTCGTCATTGTTAAATAATTCAGAGCCACCTTAAGGACTATATAAAAACCAAAATTTAATGCAAAAATAAATATTTCTGCCTTAGGAATCTGCACAAGGAGTGGATTCATTTAACTACCTGATCCCAGATCAAAGGGCTTCACTGTCCTTATACTACCCACCCTCATCTCCAAAAGATATTAATATCAATTGTCAGGGAGAAAATTTATAACATGGAGTTCTGATATAGCCAGGATGGATTTAATTACCTTCAGTCAATTTGGGCAGGAGAGCATAAGGGTAGTCGTGAAAATAAGCTCCTACTAAATCAGGACCTGTATCTAATCCTAATGACAGAAGGGCTAACGAAAAGGAGGAAATTTTAACGTCTAACTTGCAGATGACAACTGTCATAGGAGCCGTGGGTGACATTCCCATAGAGGAGAGGATTTCAGAAAGCAAGCTCTCACATTAATTACTGGTTCACTGTGCACAGTGGATTCCTTCATTCCATAAATATATATTGAGTGCTAGTCACTTATTAGACACAGCACAATGAGTTTATTGGAGGTGTGATATTTCGTTAGGCAGGCGTGGTGACTCTGTTAAGTACATCAGCTGGACTACTTGGGTTTAGTGTACCCTGAATTTAAAATGATCTCTGCGTCCAGGGTCCCAGGGAAGCCTTATAAATCATTTATGAGTTTCTTGGAAAATCATCTATTTATTTCTGATTTCGACTTTGTTTTTATGGAGTTGGGCTCCACAAAATTAAAATTCTTTACATTTTCTCATTATAGTTACTTCACTGATATATGTCCTTGATTTTATATTCTCTTCTTATATTTCCTAGAGGCTTGTCAATATGTTGTAGTATTTATCAATATAAAAATTAGCTACATATACACATCATTATTCTATACCATAAATATATAAAGCATATCTTATTAAGTGAAAAGACAAGGTACAGAATAATACATATATTGTATTGCAGAGTATTGGGGGACTGAAGAAGGAAGTTAACTTTTATTCCCACCTTCTGTACCATTTACATTTTTTTTTTTTTGAGAGAGAGAGTGAGCATGAGTAAGGAAGAAGGGCAGAGGGAGGGAGGGAGGAAGAGAAAGAGAGAGACAGAGAGAGAGAGAAAGAGTCTTGAGCATGGAGCCTGGGACTCGATCCCATGACCATGAGATCATGACCTGAGCTGAAATCAAGAGTGGGATGCTTAACTGACTGAGCCACCCTGGCCACCCCCACCCCCACCCCCCACCCCCCGCCCTTTTCCCATTTACATTCTTTATCATGATTAACTTTAATCATCATAGTAAAAAGAACTCTTTTAAATGAGTTAGAGAATCTAGACGGATATAAACAATGTTCACTTAGTACACTAGTTGGAAGTCCAGTGGTGTCAGCCATAAGGGCTTAAGCTTCAGTTCTACTGAACTTGATTGTGCTTTTGATAACTGGCAGTGTGTCAGCAGGGTGGATTGCCAAACACTTAGGAGAAGTCACTTGATCAACTTGTCCTTGGCACAATGGCCATTCTGAAAATAGATATACTCAAATGAAATGAGTTATACTAAAAACTTATTCCAAACGTTCAGTTAACTGAGTGCTTGTCGTATCTGAAAAACATGCTTTAAAATGTGGAATTGTTTTATGTTAATGTGAAAAGCACTGCCTGAATTACAGTATTTAGTTTTGAGACACGTCTTCTCATGATCTAGAGTGCCCTTCTGGGCTGGCTTACCCTTGCTCTGGTCCATTTAGGGATTTCCAAGCACTCAGGGCATATGCCAAAGCAGGAAAGAGTCCGGTGTCTGGAAGTGAGAGAAAAAGAACATATAGATAAATTTGCTACCACAAATACACACACACACACATGCACACGCGCGCATGCACGCACGCACGCACACACACACACACACCCACAAAACTAGGAAAAATCTTTTTGCAGCAAAAGTGATATAAGTAAGGTTACTTATTTCATATAAGATGAGCTTTTCCAAATTTATTCCATATACACAAAGATAAATGGGCAAAGTCTATCAATCAACAGTTCTCAAATGAGGAAATATTGTTTATTCATTCATTAGTTTGATACAATTTTGTATGAGTCCTTGAGATAGGAGCCACACATATTTGCCATGAGGTCCCTAAGTGAAACTAGCAAGTGTTCCAAATGAGGAGGAAAGGACCTCACTTCCTACACATTAGGAGACTCCATCAGTATTGTGGGTCTTGTAACCACAGAAAGCAACACTTTAAGACAAATGGACTTGACAGAATCACTGCTGGTACTTCCTTACCACAGAGGAGGACTGTGTACTGAGCTTTCTTAGCTTGTAGCTTTCAGATAGCTAGACTTGCTGTAATTGCCGGCAAGAAACACCAAGTCATACCCAGTGCTATTCTTTAGCCTCTGGGCCTCATTTCCAGCATGTACCATTTCCACTGGGCCTCACATTCTTGGTTGTCCCCTCCTCACCTTCTGCTAGCTACTTATTCCACAGTAATTTAAGATACAGAGATTAAAGACATAATTTAGGCTAAGGGTAAGGTGGAAGCAACAGGGACAGAGTGAGTCGATAAATTCGTGAACTATTTCAGAGATTTTCTTGATAGAACTTGACAATTTATTGGATGGGCGCTGTGGGGGAGAAAAAGGGAGGAGTGATGGATGGCACCCAGGTTTTTGGTGTAAGCACCTGGGAGAGCGTAGTGCCAGGAATGAAGATAGAAAAATTACAGGAAGAAGAGTATGAGAAAGAGATGAATTCAGTTCTGAACATGTTGAGTTTGACGTATCTGTGAGATACCAAAGAAGAGATGTCGTGAAAGGTTCGGTTATAGTCCTCTGGAGTTAAACAGGGAGATCTGGGCTGGAGATACATATGTAGTTGTCATCAACATAAAGATGGGAATCAAGCCATCCATGGGTGTGGATGAGTTTGCTTAAGGCATGTTTGTAGTATGAGATGCTAACTGGGCCCAGGCTAGAGTCCTGAGTAACCCCAATTATTTAGGGATGGGTCAAGGAGGAAGAGCTAATAAAACAGCAAGAGAAGTATTCAAAGGAAAATTGGGACCATGCCTTTGTTCCCACTGATCCCTTTCCCTGGAGTGACCTCCCTCTTTTCTTTGCATGGTAAAATACAGCTAATCCTTCAAGATATCTCAAATGTCTCTTCAATGAAGCAAACTTTTTTGATCCACTCTCTATTTCCCCAAGTGCCATAAAAGCTGTTCTCTTTTCTCTGCTTCTACAGCACTTCAAAAAGAAAAAAAGAAAAAAAGAAAAAGCAGAAAGAAAAGAGAAGAAAAATTGTAAACACAGCCACTGAGGACACCTCCAGCCACTCCCCCTACCATTTTCTGAGCTAATATGCAGGAGGAATGTGACAGGTGATTCTAATGCATCTTTGTTTCCTAGCACCAAACAGTACATGTGAAATGGTCAATGAGCGTTGAATTAATTTTATTTTCCTGGCATTGAAAAGTCTGTACCTCATTCTGACAAAGGTTTCAGCCCAGTGAGACACATTATTCATAAAAAATATCCATGATTTTTTAAGAACTCTTGATAACAAAATCTATTTCTCGTACGGCGTTGGAACTTAATTTAGTTTGTTGTTATTCATGCCACACCTACTTCCAAAAAGGATTTGAGATAGCTTGCAATGAGTCATATGAAAAATTACATCTTTAAAAACAGCACAAAAGCATCATGCAATGGAAAAAGGTAATAACATTACCTGATAAGTTAGACCATGGAAAGTTGCAGCAATTGAGAATAAGATATGGTTTTGCACTTCCTAGCAGACAAGGTGATACATTCTCATTGTTTGAGCAGCCCTCGGATTTTTGTGGGACTTTGTGTAGGTGGAGGACAGCACATAGGTACATTACTCAGACCAGCTAAAATTCTGCCAGGCTTAATTAGATCCTTCATTTATTTGCAGTGTTGTGTAGAGTATGCTTTTAGTGGTCTGTGAATTAGAATGACCAAAAAAAAAAAAAAAAAAACCAAAAAAACAATAACTGTCTCACTTGCAGAAAAAACTAAACAGGACTTCCGTCCTGCAGAAGAGGATTCTTTTTTAAGGTAAAAACGTTTTAAACTATCTCATAACTATTCTTTCAGAATATGTTGCTTGAGAACACATGATGAAAAAATTCTGTAAATTTATAACCCTTAAATGTTTTTATTCTATTTATTAAAACACAATACTATCTTAATGTGTTTTAAGAGACGGTACAGATATTTGCCTAAGATTAGGGGTACAGTATAGAAACATTGCTCAGTGAACACATGGATTTTAAATGGTTTTGCAATTATTCCAGAAGTCTTGTGATCAGACAATGGGAACCATTATCTAGGGTAATGGTTTTCTAATCATTATTATAATTGTTTAGTTCTAATTGGCACTATAGCTATTTGGTCAAAGAACTCCTACTCTGAAGATCAACAAATCACAGCTCTGGTTTTAAGACTGGAATTGGTCTACCTGATTGGGGTCCAGAAAGGAATTTATCAAAAAGCCTGTTATCATCCCACTGAAACTAAACTAAAGAGAAAATATTATTAAATATTACCCACTTTCTTGCACGGTGATGAGTAGCTTGGCATTTAATGCTGGCTTCAGTGCATTCGTTCAAATATCCATGGCTTTAAAATAGGCACTGCCTTTATTTTTACACATTCAAAATTACAGTGTCTTCTGAGACAGTCCTGAGGTCCCAGAAAATCCTTCAGGTAATATGTTAGTCAAACTTATGGACTTCAAGGAGAAAATGATACTTTACAAAATCAGGTGGAATTCAGATTTTCAAACTTCCGCCAAAAGAAAGAGAACTCTGAGGTAAAATTTTTCTCTAAGTTTTTAAGTTCCACCTGCTGCTACTATGTCACAAGGCATATGCTGTAATTTTATTCTGTGACAGAATTTCCCTCTTCTCAATATTTCTAGAATTCAAAAGGATTATTTTGATTTCTAATTTCTTTAGAGCACCTTCATTTATTAATTTGTATAATGCAGAGAATTTGAGAGTCTCTCTTGGTGTGCTTTAAACATATACACATACACATCCTCGAATCACAGCTAAAATCTGTTCATGGAAGAACAAGATTATTCACCAACCAGCACTTCCAAATCAGCACTCAGTATCATTGGCGTATGTCCCATGTCACGAATCTGCTCTGTGATTTGACATAGATCCTGGACCCTGAGAATTTGCTACCAACTAAAGCTCCTTGAAAGCAGAGACAGTTTCCTATGGAGCCTGTATTTCTGGCAGCATTTAACAAAGTCTGAGTTTGCAGAATTTGATTCAATTAAATGTAGATTCCTAAGCAAGGATATAGGAGGATAGTTGCCTTCTCCTTGTCCTCCCCACCCTTCAAATCCTATCCTCCTATCTCTCATTCTCAACCATATCTCTTCACCTCCCTCCGTGCCATTATCATAAACTCCCTTTAATTCCTACCATTCTTCTCCCTTTTCTTGCCTTTGACCTTCTGCAAATTCTGTTTCCTTCGACTGGAATATATCCTTCCCCATCTTTTCCCCTGGGTGGGTCATAGTCATTTTTTAGGTCTATTATTTTGCCTCTTCTCTGGGAATACTTTATAACTCTCCAAGTCTGATCAAGTAGCCTCCAAAATTTGCTCCCACACTATGATATCATAGCCTGATCAAACCATTGTAATTGAAGTAGCCCCACTAGATTATAAACTTGAGGAGAGCAGGCAGGGTTTGTTATTGTGTTTACCTACATATTCTCAGGAACTTGGCACTATGGCTGAGATTTAGTAGGTGCTTAATAAATATCGGATGAGTGAACAAATGAACAAATAAGTTCAATGACCAGGAATACTTTCTCAAGAGTCCTTTCTCCCAGAATCTCTTCAACAATTGTGACTTCAGTGTTGGCACAGTGGCATTGTTTTAGGTAAATTTCTATTAGTTTATTTACTAAAAATCCTGCTGAAATTGCTCATGAAGCTGCAAGTGCCATAAGATCAAATCTGGAAGTCATGTTCACATCATTCTTCTCTGTAGACAAGGATGGAGCTTGGGGTCCTTGCCTTCAGCTGAAGGATGTCCACCTAGTCTTTCTCTTCCATTCCTACTTTGTCAACTTGCAGGCCCCTTGATATGGGGATGTGCTCTCTTTATTTTTATTCATTCATCAAGTATTGCTTGAGGGTCTCTTACGAAAAAAAAAAAAAAGCCATGACTTGGGAGCTACTCAAGAACCAAAATTCCACCAAAGTATGCCATCATCACAGCAATCATGAACCAGCAAATGCCAGGCAGAGAATGGGTAAAGGGAAAACCCTTACAAACCATTCTGAGAGTGCTCTGTAAGTTATACATATGTATTGGCAAAATCCTTTGATCAAGTCTCAATATGCCCCTTTCCTCATAGTAAGGGATCCATCCTCTCTTAAAAACAGATTAAAGCACACTTAGAGCCATCTGGAAGAAGATGCTGGCTGATTAGGGTTCAGTCTCTCTCCTTAGAGAAGAGCTTACACAAAATTACACTGAATAGAGTTTCAGAATCAAGCTGCTTCTCCCTTTTCCTTTTACAATATGTACTTTACAGAATGCATAGTGATCTCTTAAGACATTTTTGTCTTTTATTTCCTAGTTTCTTTCTGACAGAAATTCTTTTCTTCGCAGAGAAATAAGGCTTTTCTTTCATTGCCTCTATTCCCTTGATGACATGAAGTATTCAATCACAACCAATTTACAGATAATGTTGTGCTAGTTTCTGGTGTGTTTGTCAGTTTCGTCACCTGTGCCAGATTGTCAAATGCATGCCCTAGATAACGTGGATACCTGAGTCAACAAGTTTCATCGTGCTTGTCAATGGAAATGTGGACATTTTCCTCTCGGTTCTTTTTTCCTTGCCTGTACCTTTTTGGATGACTTTGAATTGGATGTTCTTTGCCTGGCCAGTGCCTCTTGCTCTATAATCCTTCTAGTTATAGAATTAACCCTGTTGTTAGCTATTTGTCAATCAACTTATAATACAGTGTCAAATTAACTCCCTGCATCACTACAGGTTTTCAGCTGGGAAGTGCAGGAGAGATGAGAACAAAACAAATCTTATACCATCAGGTCAGAAAAGTGCCTGGAGGGTCTTCACTCAGAGGTTCTCTCCTGACTTATCAGTGGCAGTCAGCTGAGCTGAAGCTCTCCAGGTGGTTCCTGCTTTCTTTCCCCTAAAGGAAAGGAAGTAGCCAAATGCTATGAAATGCCACAAAGGGTCTAGCGATCCAATTCTTCAGGGTCATTTGAATAAAGCAGCTTGATAAGTGTTACCTGAAAGTGCAGGTTGGGGATAATTTTGGTTTCGTTTTGGGGAGGGACAGGCAGAAGGGAAGAGCTCAGTGACAGTTTTGGTGATCTTGTCAATATTAGTGACCTAACTTACGTTTGTTAAAAATAAAGCAAAAGATAAGAGGCAAGGGAGTTACAGACTACAGATTTCTTTTTTTTTTTAATGTTTTATTTATTTTTGAGAGAGTACTAGTGGGGGAGGGGCAGAGAGAGAAGGCGACGCAGAATCTGAAGTAGGCTTATGGTTCTGAGCTGTCAGCATAGAGCCTGACTCGGGATGCGAACTCACAAACCATGAGATCATGACCTGAGCCAAAGTCGAATGCTTAACCCACTGAGCCACCCAGGTGTCCCCCGACTACAGATTTCTAACCTGCAGATCTCTACCTGTATATTTATGCAGCCAGACTCTCCTTTTCTCTCTTAGTCAATAGCAGGGGTTGTGTGGGCATGCTTGTTTCCTTTCCCTCAATAAGTTGACAGCTGTAACAGAAAAGTTGGCATGTCCCTAGATTGTAGCACCAAGGTGGCACACAGCTCTATGATCAACTAATGACCAGTCAGTGGGAAGCAGCTATGATTGGGACACAGACGTGAAAGTACTGGGTTCTATGATCTCTATGCAGGGCTGACTTTACAGGCATGTGACTTTACAGCCACTTAAAAGAACCCTATGCTTGGTCTAATACTCTGCTGTTGCTTTCTTGAAATTCTTAATAATTTCCAAAGAAGGGACCTCGTATTTTCATTTTGTGCTAAGCCCACAAAATTATGTAGCCAGTTCTTTCTTCAACACGTATTGTTGAGACATAAAAAAGCAGGGGGTAAATCATGGGTAAAAAACTAGCTCTATGTGTACTTTAAACCACTTCCAGCCCCCACTCCCTGATCCCACCCTCATTTATGTACGTATTGAGAGACAATTTTGCGAATAGTTAAGAGTAAAGACTCTGTAGCTAGATTGCCTGGGTTTAAAACATACCATAGGAAAATTACCATACTTTTTGGTGCCTCAGCATCCTCATCTGTAAAATGGGGTAAAAATATGGTCTGTCTCACAGAATTGTTGTAAGGATTGGGTGATTTAACAAATGGAAAGTCCTTAGAGCACAGCCTGGCCCTTACTAGTGCTAGATTATCTATTGTGTTATTATTTTTAATCTAGGTTATATTATCTAATTAGATTGTATTTGGAAGACTATATAATAAACCAATAAAAATGGTTCCCTACAGAGAAGGGGACTAGGGACAGGAATAGGAGCAGAAGTGGATTTTGTAAGACTCAAACTTAAGGGCCCCTTTAAGAAAAGCAATAGATATTCATTGTTTGAATAAAAGCTGTATAATTTAAAAGAACTGATTTTTCAAAATCTGACAAACATAAATAATAAAATATAAATGCATTTTTTAAAAAAGAAGAGCAATAGGTAAGTAAGGCAGGGCTGTCTGAGTGGCTCAGTTGGTTGAGAGTCCAACTCTTGATTTCAGCTCAGGTCATGATCCCAGGGTCATGGGATCGAGCCCTGTGTTGGGCTCTGTGCTGAGTATGGAGTCTGCTTAAGATTCTGTCCCTTCTCTTCTGTCCCTCTCCCCAACTTGTGATCTCTCTCTCTAAAATAAAATTTAAAAATAAGGCAAACATTTATTTTGAAAGAAAACATTTTTAGTGCTGAAAAACACTAAATGTTTAGAAAATATAAAATAATTTCTTTATTAATTGACTAATAAATCTTTAAAGGTTTCCCCCATATTTTTGCTGCATAATCTTTGCCTCATCATGTGACAATTTTATAATATTCTTTCCTATGAGAAAATGAATATATTTCTATTACCTGTGAGAATAGAAAGATAATTCTGTTTTTCCCATCTATATGTATTTTAATCATTGTTATTGAGGTTTAATTAACATACTATAAAATTTATCATTGTGAAAGCACACTTTGGTGATTTTTTAGTAAATTTATATAGTTGTACAACATGCTTTAAAACATTTCCATTAATCCAAAAATTTCTCTTATGCCCATTTATGCTTGCTTTGCTAAATTTCTTCTTCAGTGTTTTGATGCTATGTGAATGGAACTGTTTTCTTAATTTTATTTTCTGATTGTTTGTTGCTAATATTTCATACAATTGATTTTTTGTGTATTGATGTTGTATCCTGCAACTTCGCTAAGTGTGCGTATTTGCTATAGTAGTTCTTAAAAATATATTTCTTATAATTTTCTACATATAGGATCATGTTGTCTGCTAACAGTTTCAGTTTCTCCTTTCCAATTTACATGTCTTTAATTTTTTAATCCTGCATTATTGCATTGGTTAGAACCTCCTTTACAATGTTGAATAGAAGTTGTGAGAGTGGAGATTCTTACTTGCTCCTTTTCTATGGGGGAAAGCATTCAGTATATTACCACTAAGTATGATGTTAATACTAAGTTTTCTTGTTTTGTTTTTAATGCTATTAACAGATTGCAGAAATTCCCTTCTATTTGCCATTTGTTGAGAGCTTCTATCACAAATGGGTACTGATCTTGTCAAATGTTTTTGTGGCTTCTGTTGAGATAATCATGTAGGTTTGCCTTCTATTCTGTTAATATTATATATTATATTAATCCACTTTCAGATGTTAAACCAACTTTATGTTCCTTTGTAAAAGTGTACAATCCTTTTTCCTACGTTGCTGAATTTAGCTAATACTTTATCGAAGATTTTTGCTTCTATGGTCATGAGGGACCCTGTCTTATAGTTTTCATTTCATGTAATGTTTTTGTCTGGCTTTGACAATAGGATAATACTGACCTCATAAAATGAATTAGTAAGTATTTCTCCTCTGTTTTCTGAATGAATATGAGTAGTATTGGTATCATTTCTTTCTTAAATATTTAAGAAAATTCACCAGTGAAGAGGTGCCTGGGTGACTTAGTTAAGCATCCGACTCTTGATTTTGGCTCAGTTTGTGATCCCAGGATCATGGGATGGAGCCCTGCGTTGGGCTCCACAATAAGCATGGAGCCTGCTTAAAATTCCCACCCACCCCGCCTCTACTTCTGCCCCTCTCTCCTCACATGCATTCTCTCTCTCCATTTCTCTTTCTCTCTAAAGAATGAAAAGAAAGAAAGAAAAGAAAATTTTCCAGTGAAGCTGTCTGGACCTGATCTTTTCTTTGAGGAGAGGTGCTTAGTTATTCATTCAATTTGTCAATTTCTTATAGGTCTAGTCAGACACCCCTTCTTGGGGAGATATATAGAACATCTGTGACTTACACCGAATTTGTACTCACTGGTTTCAGAACCGATAAACTTCTGTGATCAACAAATTGAGGAATTCCTATAAAACCATGCGCTAACGAACTGTGCCACTAGAACTATTACAGATTAAGGAATTCTAACAAAGTCTGTCTTGTGCAATTCCCACCAAAAAAGGAAATAAAAAACGTGTGGAACACTTATAATTGCATACACTGTATGATTGAGTATAATCTTGACAAGAGACAATTTCTGTTTTGGTGGATATCAGTGAGAACAGACACTTCCTCTTATAAATAATTTTACTTATCTGTGATAAGAATTTGCTACCGACTAGCTTCAGGTTCCATATAATTCATAACTGAGTTCATGCATATCCTCTGCATATACCTCCAGTGCTGAGTGCTTGGTACCCTGGAGCACCTTCATATTATATGAGCTCTGGTCCTCTGGTCTGGATACCTTCATGTCATGGTGCCATGTGGGCCAGAAAAATGGTCAGCGGGATTATCTGTTAAAGTCAATTTTAGTTTGAGACTGCTAGTAATAAAGTAACTACATGCAGAAGCTAATGCACACCACATTTTAAAAATCGCACTGATTCCAAGCTGAGGGTATCTCAAATTCCATTTCCCCTTAGCTGGAACCCTAAAATGCCACCCCACTCCAGTGCCAACAAAAAGAGAGAAAGCATGACAGAACAGGACTGGAAAGAAGCCATTTTCTGTACCAGCTGTGATGAAATTATCTAACTTTTGCAAATATGATAAAAATTTTGATGGTGTGAACATATTACTAGGTCTATCTTAGAGTCTTAGAAGGGGTCCATGTAAATGAGGAGCTCCGAAACTCACTTTATGAATTTCATGGTAAATGGTAAATCAATCTCAATCTCAGGGTAGAAGAAAGACTGACTCCAAAAAGTACTGGGTTTCAAGTCTTCTTCTTGGCAACTTATAAGGTGTGTAACTGATTTATTGAATAAAACTTCTGGGCTTTAATTTTCTCATGTGTAATTAAATGAGCAACAGTAATTGTTGACATTTATTCACCGCTTCCTGCATGCTATGCACTTTAAGTGCATTATCTCAATTCTTCCCACCTTTTCAAATAGGCTTTGTTAAAACCCCCATTTTACAATGAAGGAAACTGGGTAATTTTCCTGAAACTTACTAGTGATTACCTCATATCATTGTTCTGTGCAGTTAATGTGAAAATAAATAACGAAGGTGACTTACACTCTGAAACATTACACCAGTCCTCATCAGAGAGAGCCCTTATAAGTGTGAGAAATTCCTCAGATCACCTGTAAGTCAGGGCACCATTAAATGCCCAATCAGACTGAGCCAAGTCAGGTCCTGGAGTGTCTCCAGCCTACCATGACTACTCATCAAGCTACAAGTCCAGTGGGCAGGAGGCTAGACAGTCACACACAGTGTGGTGCAATGGTTTTCAAAATTTACTCAACATATGAATCATGAAGAGGCAATTGTGCTTGTTGAAATAACGATTCCTGGAACTTATCTCCAAGTATTCTGATTTGGTCAGTTCAGAACTGGGCTTCAGGATGTGCATTTTTATTAAGTATTCTGGGGTGATTTTGATGTAGTGGTTTTGGGGTTATGGATTTGGCACAGAGAAATTGGTTCGTTGAAGAAAGAGAGCTGCTAGCCTACCTGGTGTTAGTTTTTTTCTGTCTTTATATCCCGACCTCCAAAAAACAGAATGAAAGAAACATTTGTTTGTCCTACCTACTTGCTAATGCTTCTAGGACTTCAATCCTTCTGGGGAGGTAATAGTGTGTTGTTATATATTATTTGTATTTGACTGAATGAGTTTCATATGTTTTCTTGTGAGGGCTGGTTTTGATAGGAATAGAGTATGTGGACACTGCAAATGATGACATCTTTCCAAGGAAAGAAATGGGCATATGCAACTAGGAGAACAAAGTAGCCTTTTTTTTTTTTTTTTTTTTTTTTTTTTTTTCACTTTATCTGTACTGAGTAATGTCAGGTCAGGGCCAAAAAGTCGTTTGTTACTTTACGGAACAATTATAGGTGAACAATGGCAGTAATTCTGATAGCTTAGAACCCAGCTAGAGGAATAGGAAGAGCTGAACCTTAGGATCAATTAATTATTAAAATCAGAGCCTAAAAACAAGCTGGAGTCACTATCACATGAGGACTATATGTCAGATTCGAGATTAGGGATCTTGATATCTTCTGTCAAATTTGTCTGTGCCTAGATATCACTGAGGCACCTTGTTCTTTGAGATGTAAATACAATTCAGTTAGGCTATATTCCAGGTGAATTTAGTGAATTGGGAGGCTCTTAGTTCTTTCTCTTACTAGATCAGGGAAACAGCATTTTTTTTTTCAACTTTGTATGCCATACAGTCTCTAATTATTCAACTCTGCCATTGAAGCTGCATAAACAATATGTAAACAAATGAGCATGGGTCTGTTCCCATAAAACTTTATAGAGATAGGTGGCATCCAGATTTGGCCCAAGGACGTAGGTTGCAGACACCTGTTCTAGAAGGTTAGCGATGGCTTATTGCTTACTTGCAAATCTCTAGTTCTGAGTTCCTGTTTCTGCTGAATTAGTTCAGTTTATTGGTCATTTTATCACCCCATGGATTTCTCCCTATTCCACAATTTGTAAGGCAAGAAATGGATCTCCAGCAGCCTGTATAGAAGGTTATTTACACTGACATCCAATCAGGCAACCATGTCTAACCATGAGAAATTTCTTGTTGGTAACTTGCTTGGCATGTCCAAACTCTTATATAAGTCTCAGCTGACTCACTCTTTTTGATGTGCAAAACAGGTTGTACCACCTCACTCATACTAGAGGAAGCAAGAATGGAACTGATGGCTTTGTAGCAAATTGTTGGGGTGGGGGTGACCACATGGGGCTCCAAATATTACTCTGTAAACCAACAATTGTCAAGTTAGTGTCACAGATTAAGTTGGTCTGCTATCAAATGGTCTTCTCTGACTGAAATAAAAAGTATGGGTTGATTCCTAAAACTTGGAATTCAAGGCATGTCACATTTCCTCATTTTGTGAAATCATATTAAATTCATCTTGAACTTTTTTATTTCCAGGGTTTATGAGAAGTCCAAACTCAGTGATCTTCAGTGCTTCTTTCCCCTACTTTGGGCTACAGAAGGATCCCAAGATTGGTGAGGTACAGGAAAATAGAGGAAAGTACCATTCCTCAAACTCTGCATGCTTGTGGCTACCATCACCCATGTTTTAATGGTTTATTCCAATAGAGACAGCTGTCAGGCATGCCAATGGTTCCATCCACAAGTGACTTGAGGCCCTTCACCAAAGGTCCCAAGGTCAAGTACTTGTTTTGCAGTCCGTCCACCTGCAAGGGGTTGCATTTTAATGGGCTCTGATCTATGTCATTGGTGCCAACTGATCCTCTTACCTTCCTCAGTAGCAAGAATCAAACCAATTTCCCAGGAACTTGGTTGCTCCCTTATGAAATTTTAAACCACAAACTCTGAGTCCCTTTCTTTTCAGGTGATCCAGTGTAATAAACTTGTTCAATCCAGAATGTCAGAGGTACCAGTTGTATGTCTTGCATGATGACTAATTTTTTTAAAGTAAGCTCGATGCCCAGTGTGGGGCTTTGAATGCATGACCCTGAGATCAAGAGTCACACGCTCTATGGACTAAGCCAGCCAGGTGTCCCATGACTTATGTTGTTTTCATGGAACTTTAATTCCTTTAGTGGGCATGTCATCTCCAGTTTGCGACCCCCACCACTCCATTATCTTGCTCCAACTAGCTGTATTTGTTGCAATTATTTGTTTGGTCTTTGAGGCATGATGGAATCATTCTTTTTGTTTCTTCCTGAAGAGTTTATAGTATTAAGAAATGATAGAATATGATTTCTCCATAGAGTATTTCACTACATAAATTTTTAAACCAACTACTCTGTTGTAAAGATTCTATTTATTCTAGCCCAGTGGTTCACAAGGTATGAGCCCTGGACTAGATGTATCAACATCTCCTGAGAACTTGTCAGATATACAAATGCTCAGGCCTTACCCTAAATCTACTGAAATGAAGTCCTGGGGGTGGTGTCCAGTAATCTGAATTTCAACAAGTCCTTCAGGTGATTGAGATGCATATACGAGTTTGAGAAACACTGCTCTAGAACATGTTATACTTTGGGAATGATAATCCACTGGAGAAAAATCTGTCATTTAGAACTAACAGTAATCCTCAGATTAGTCCTTAGTTCTCTGTTCTTTTCTTTTAATACTGTCTTGGAATGCATATTCTGTCAAAATTTTAATTGATGCCCTCTTGTGGCTATGAGAATTCCCAAATGTATAACTATATCCCTGACCTGTTGTTCCTTCTGGCTTTTTATTATTGTTTCATTCCAGGATGACTCAATTATATAATGTTCTGACATTATTAGACATTATATTTCTCATCATGGCCTTCCACCTTTCCTCTTTATCATCAGTGACCCTGTTGCAGGACTGGATTTAGCTAGGATAAGTGGAATGAGTCACTGACCTCAGGTGCAAAATTAAAGGGGGCACCAAAAATCTTAGTAATTAAAGTAAATAATATTTCAATTAAATATTTTTTCGAAGTTCAAATTAATGTAAGAAAATCCATGATGAATAAAATAAAAATTTTTTGAAAGACAGGATTAGTGCCTTATACCAAGCCATATTGGCTTGAGGCAAAAGGAAAAAATCAATAATACTGATCCTGCCTCAATTTAAACTTTGATATTTTGTTCATTATGAATATTTTTGCATAAGTTTTTATTTTAAAAAGTGCTATATTAAAATATTATCTGTCTTAAGTACTGAGATTTTAATTCCCACTTAAATTTTGTGTCCAATGCACAACATGGACCTTTCGCACTTTACCAAATCCCTGAAGACCGGTGTGTCAAGCATTTCTCCTATGGCTTACATACGAATTCAGTTTTTTCAAAGTACTGCTTACTCTCTTCTCTTCTCAGAAGTCTCTGCTGATTACAGCAGGAAAGAACATTGATTAAATGCAGTGATTTGAGAGGCACTGAAAAGTTGCTTGACCTGTCAAACTCATCTTCTGCCTTTGTTTTAGGTTATTATGACATAGTTGATACTTTGGTCCCAGGGGAAATAAAACACATTTTGGCTTCATGCTCCAAAAGGATTACAGACAAAAGTCTTGGATCCCATAAAGCTCCTTCATATTGGATCAACAAATGATGGGTCCTAGAGAGCAAGTTCCCAGGTGAGAGGAGGTTGAGATGGAAAGGAGGAACATGGAGGACAGGAGAAACACCACCACTTTCCCTGGTCCAATGGCTCTCTCCTCATCATGTCTATAATAATCGCATACCCAGTGTGTACTAAACAATCTTATACTTTCTCATAGACTGCTTTGTGATCAGTCTGTAGATGAATCAGATATGTATATTGATATTTACCAACTGCATGTCTTAATTTTAGGGATCATGTTTTCTAACCCCCCCCCCCTTTCTAGTAGGCTCTATGCCCAATGTGGGGCTTGAACTCACAACGCCTACATCAGGAGTTGCATGCTCTATGGACTGAGCCAGCCAGGTGCCCCTGTTTTCTTTCTTTTATTGTGTTCTTTTCTTTGAATATGATGAACTAAGCAGCCATTCCAGAAGCATCATCTAGGCTTCATTTGGCTTCAGTCAGTCTTTTCTTTATTCAGTTCACAGTACACTTGAAATCAAATAGAATTGAGGAGATATCATTGAATGAAGCAACTCAGCATTAGAAGAAGTCAAAAGCCTGGTCAACTTTGGTGTCTACTAATTGCTGACAGTTACATGGAGACAACCTCAACTCTCTAGGAGCTTCTGAAGCATGGAGGCTAGATGCCTCCAATACAGACATATATAAATAGTACAGATAAAATAACTTAAAACATTATATCAATATATCAGAGTAAATTCACAGTTCAATCACATTCTCAAGGAATATCAGTGTTTCTTTCATATGTTTCCAAACCAAATGTTACATGTACCCACAGCCAAACTCGTGGGTCTTTGAAGATGCAAGCATTCTGAGCACAAATTTACCTGTCATGCAAAAATTCCAAAACCCAGCCCACAAACATGCCCTTCATAAATCACCAAGAAGTCTCTTCAGTAGTGATATACTATATGAATTAAATTGTCAAGTGTTTTCCTTTTATAGCAATTGATTCAGTATCTTTTAAAGTCCTCAAAGCTGTCAGGTTTCTACAGTTTGAACTCCAAATAATAAACTTATGCCTTTTTTTGTATTTAGAAGTTTACAACATAGAATTTCAAGCTCTGACCTGTTGAGAAAGTTACTTTAGTAGAATGAGATTTTATTACTATGGCAACTTAATAGGATAAAGGTATTAAGAGTAATTTTCCCTAGCACTCTCAGAGAACTTGCCATTTATGACTCGAAATAACTGTCTTACATTAAAAAATATACAGAGAGAGGGAGATTATCTTTAGACAGAGCATTTCTTTTTATATTCTTTTATATTCTAGAATGAATAGAAAGAATCTGTACAGCAAGCATCCTTTGGAACGTTTTTGCGCCAGTGAAAATGGTTCCGCTTTTGTGGGGCTTTGTGCCATCAAGACAGCAAATATGCCAATCCACTCAGCTTGGCTCAGCACCTGCCACAAGAGAGGAGGAAACTGCGTCAACTGTGTGACGACTTAATTTGTTTTGAGCTGATAATAGCCATGAGACATGCCAACAAGTGATGGCAATTTCCACGTCCTTGTGACTCACAGAGATTCACCTAGAAAGCCACGTGTATGTCTTCTGGAGGATAATGCCCCATTGCACAGTTCATGGGGATATGGGGTACAGAGACCTCACTGCGGTTGACCTCCAAATCTGTGAAGCACAGTAGCACTGGAGCACAGATGCAGGACACGATATCTCTTTCTACATAGTACAGTAAAACCTTGGATTGTGAGTAACCTGTTCTGTGAGTGTTCCTCAAGACGAGTAAACATTTCTAATAAATTTTGACATGATAAACGAGCGGTAACTTGCAATACGAGTAGTACGTGACACCGAACATCACATGACCACAACTGAGGCAACGGTTCTTCTCTCTCTCTCTCTCTCTCTCTCTCTCTCTCTTTCTCTCTGCAGGATTGTGGGTGATCATCTCCTACGCTCAGGTGCTCCATCTCAGGCCACGGTGTTTGGCAGAAATCAGGGACTTTTCAGAACGTTGTAAGGTGCCCATAACTGGCACTAGTGTATTTTTTGTCACTTCAAAGCACCTATGGACAGTCTTGGCCTTTCCATACAAGAGTAGGCTTAGGAATGCTTGGCTTCATTCTAGGTCCAGCTGCCTGAAGATATAGACCCTTTCTTCTGCTGCCTATTGCCAGTTACATTCAATAGAGTATATGACAAGAGTTTATTAACACTATACTGTAGTCGACATCCGTTAGTGATAGAGAAAGTCACCCTACACAATTACCCTCCTCTCTTTTGTCTCTCTCACATCAGCCACAGAGGTTTTCAGAGTTAAGTGCAGGTTAATTTATTTTTTAACATTTTGTATTTTCTTTATTATTTTATATTATATTGCAGTATTATAACCATTTTTATATGAATATTTTTGGGTTGTGGACCTAATCATTTGAGTTTCAATTATTTCTTAGGGGGAAATTCATTTTGATATACAAGTGCTTTGGATTACAAGCATGTTTCTGGGATGAAATCTGCTCACAAACCAAGGTTTTACTGTATATTTACAGAAGACTCAGCAGAAGAGTACCTGGATGACTTACACTAGGAAGAACTCACACTGGTATCACGCATCTACTTTTCAAGACTGTGAAGCCCATGATCCGAAGGAGGAAAGACGCCCTCCTATGGCAGTCTTGTCCTTCTGGGGAACATTCAAGTCACAATAGGAGGAAGCTCAGGCCTTCAGAACCATTTTGCACAACACGGGGTATAAACAAGTCGTGAGGCAATTTAGAGTGGTATGAGGTTAAAAGGGACTTTTCATTTTAAACGCTTTAAAATGATCTGCCAGCATCATCACGGCAGAAATGGGAAAGAAAAATGTTGTGCGTGTGTGTGTGTGTGTGTGTGTGTGCGCGCACACGTGTGTGTGCATACATGTGTGTGTTTTGTTTGGTTCTTGGTTCTTCCTCTCGATTTCATCCTTCCACGGTTTGTCTGCTACTACAATGTCTGCTGAGGGTGAGTCAATTCTCTTTCAGTTGGATATAATTTGCAGGCACATTATCCTGTCTAATAGGAACAAAAAGCAGCCAGAAAGATTTCCTGAGGAGCAGCTGGCACATGCAAATATGAGGCTGCTCATTTTAATTTTGGTTGTCATGACATTTCCTCAATTACCTCATTGACCTGAATCACACTTCCTTGCAAGGCTTTCAGCCTTACTGTCTGGAAGATACAGACTTGTTTCTTATTTTGATAGCCTAAAGAAAAACCATGAGCACGTCTGGATGTTATGGTTCTCTCAAATGTTGGGCATATGCAGAAAATGTCATTTGAATTTGTAACATACCAAGAGTATAATTGAACAAGCCTGCCAGTCAAATATCCAGTGGGTTTATTTCTTTGCCAAAGAGTCATTCTTGGATGATATCTTCGTTTTACAAAAGCGAGAAAGATAGGCTCACAAACAATAAAAAGTAGAGGGCGCAAAGTCCCTAAGGCTAAGAGAAATAATAAAACATGAGAATATTCATGTGAAGCCTACTTGACAGCATGGACACAAATTTATGTATTTATAAAGCAGAAAAAGGTGTCTGCCCTCATTTCTCCAGGTAGATGCTTAAGAAACGCCATCCTCACCTTCGTTATAGCTGGCATCACAGGAGTGGTAACCGCTCTCGGTTGTGTTTCAAAACATAGAGCAGAAAAAGGTTGGTCCAGTCTTTGCAATCACTGTAATTTGTCTTTAGGAAGACACCCAGTACGCACTTTAGCTCTTTTTTGATGATACTATCAAGGATTTTAGTATGCCTTAGACAAATACATTAACCAGCCACTGGCACATAAATATATGAGAAACAAATCAAAAATTTGTTTAAACAAATTAGAGATCTGTTCTCATAACAAGAGCTATGGCATAGTTTTCAGGAATAAAGAGATTTAAGTAGCTCTGATTGACATACACACGGCCAAATAGTTATATATAATTAACCTTTGGGGAGCTACTATGGCAAAATAAGTGGAATCAATAATTATAATAAGTTTCTACTTATATTATGAGTACATATGAAAAAAATTAAGTTTCTTTTCTTATTAGCTATGTTCTACCATGCATTGCTAGTGACCAGAGTTTACGAAACTAGTTACTGGCAGAAACGTGGACAAACACAAGTGGAAACTCAGTTCATTTTCATTATGTCCAGCCTATGAAAAAAAATTCAGACTGGTCTTTCCCAGAAGCATTGAGGGTACACTGCGTCTAAGATCAGATGGTCAGGTGTGCAGCCTTTGTGAATAGGCCTGTTCTGCTAATATTTACCAAAACCCACAAGTTCCTGTAGCTGGAAGATCTAGGAGCGAGCCTATTGTTTGAGCAAACTGAAGCTTTCTTTGGAAAATCTTGGCAATGGGAAGTACATTTGCGTATTTATTTATAACAACTGTCATACATTTTTCTCTCTAAAGAAAAATAAGTCTTTAATTTGCTATTGAACTTGTTCAGTTGACGGAAAATTTTTTTACGCAGCAACTTCATGTATAAAACATGACACAGGAACAAACTACCAGTACTATATGGAAATCTGTAAGAAAGATCTTTTTGGTTTGAGTCATTTACATCGGAAACACAAAGATGATCTTGTTGAGAGCAATGTTGTATGAAGTGGATGGCTGAAATAATTTTCAAGTTTCATCTCTTTAGAGACCAGATAATATGATAGTAAATGAAAATAAACACATGGTGATAATTTTAGGAATGGGTTTGCAACCCAGTTATGACAACATTTTTTCATAGGTCTCCTAGTGTGGTGTTTTCCAAATATCCAAGAATACTAGAAAATGCATCACAGAGATATATGACCTACATTATCTGCACGACTTTCAGTAGATCAGATGCACCTGCCAGCATATACAATTTCCTATCTTGGTACTTTAGCAATGCCTTAATGTACACACTTGTCCATATGGAGAAGCCGTCTGAGGAAGGAACCTAGCTTATCAAAGCACTCTATCCTCGGTCCAGATTCTAGAAGGCTACCAAACCCCTTTATTTTTTTCAGACTATCCTGTACTTGCCTTACTGGCTACACCCTGGTCTCTGGGTTCCACAATCACTCCTTTAAAGTTTTGGGACTGGGTCAAATCAGAAAGCGCATGGTTACACCAGCAGGCCCTTTTAGCCTAAAATATGTTTCAAAAATTCTGAATGCTGCTTACGTCCCCTTTCTCCTGACCCCATACTTATTTGAAACCAGAGCAGACTTCAGTATTTTTGCACTAGCCTAAAACTACATTTCAACAGTGATCTGGAGACCTTCAAATAAACCTATATCCTCCAAAATGGACCTAAGTTTTCTGAGCAGGTCTTGGCTAGTTAAGCAGCAGTTAAGAACTCTCTGGAGACAAAACAAAACAAATACAATACTCTGCCAACTAATTATCTTGCTGATTGTTGATAAGGAGTTTTAAGTTTCCATACCTTCCTTCTCTCAACATGATAAATTGTTCTGGTATTAGTTTAGCCATATTAGGGCAAAGGCTCTGTGTCTTGGGGCACCTGGGTGGCTCAGTTGGTTAAGCCACTGACTTCGGCCCAGGTCATGATCTCATGGTTTGTGAGTTCGAGACCCACATCGGGCTCTGTGCTGACAGCTTGGAGCCTGGAGTCTGCTTCAGATTCTGTGTTTCCCTCTCTCTTTGCCTCATGCTCCCTGCCGCCCCCCCCCCCCCCCCCCCCCCACCGGTCTCATGCTCTGTCTTTCTCTCAAAAATAAACAAACACGAAAAAAAAAAGAAAAGATGTTGTGTCTTAACTTATCTGTGCAAATATATTCTTTCTGCTTGAGTCTATCAAATATTTTTATTTAGCTCCTTCTCTTGCTAAGCACTGTGTGAGGTGCTATGAATTATACAAAGAGGCAGGAGATCCAATCCTGAGTTTTGGGTTTATAAATCAGTTCATAAGACCAAATTAATTGAAGTTCAAAAAACAATGGATTGCTAAATTATCTGGTACTGAATTTAGCATGCTGGAAGTTCACAGAAAATGAAAAGATGTATGCGAGCCTAGCTAGGGAAGTTTCAATGAATAAAGTAACACAGGAACTATGTATTGAAGGAGGGTCTCGATAGGCAGACTGCTGGGAGGACTGCCTCCAGAAGAGGACCACTGTGACCATGTGTTTGCATATCCCAGGGTTGCCATGACTGCCTTCCATGTTTTTTGTACAGGGGTAGTGCCCAAAAAGTTACAAAGCCTGGCTTCCCATGGATTTTCACGATAAGCAAAGTCATGCTAAGGTGTCACTAAGGTGTCACTAAGGATATTACAGTGTTATAGAGTTTGAGTTTGAAGATACCCTAGAGATCACTCTCCAACCCTCTTTCAGATTAGAGTGAGGAGCATTAAGCTGTACTGGAAGTACTGTCTCATCTGCTTTGCTGCAGACTCTGATCATGCTGGACTTCCTTCTAGACCTCCTCAGTTGTAGACACCCTGCAGCCCGCATCCTGCTACTTGGAGTGCTTCCAAGTCCTGCCAAGGTGTGACAGGACGCCTGGGATGGGGAGCCTTTTCTGTGCCAGTGACACTCAGCAGTGAGTGGAGACCACAGGGCTTCCAGGGCCTTGTGAGGAAGCAAATACATGACAGTGACTATAGTGAGTGTGAAGCCACAGGAATGTCCTGCTTTACTCTCTTTCCATGTGAAATTCGGTCCTTGGACTAAAATTGAAAAAACAAAAAATCTTACAAATATAGATGTGGAGAAAGACTGTCATTTAAAAGTTGCAAGCCATATTCTACCTTTAGAGAGAGGCTTGAATTTATATAGCAGACTGGAGAAACCTTTTAGGACGCCTTGTTCGTTATGTAAAAGATAGAGCAGAACTTTCTCCTAGTTCTTAAAGAAAAACCTGAATATAGTGAAATAAATTAGATTTAGATGTTTCAAACTAAAAAGTTGAGTTCCCTCCTGCTTCATGTAAATGTAATGTATGTTTTAGCACTTGCTACCTAGAGGCTAATGTTCATTTTGTCTGTGCTGAATTAGACTCTTCTGGCATGTTTATTATTGAGTGGCCTCGGAGAGTGGTTTCCTGTCTGAGGTGCCCCCAATCCCCCAGAAAAGTTGGAGCCATTTCGGTGAGGAATGGCTTCAAGTAAGAAAATACTTTACCCTGGAGGAGTCAAGAAATTCACGGGGATTGGTGTATGCAACCTGGGCTAAAAAAATTGGTGTCTATTTATGACTGAATAAGCCAGATTTGGGGAAATACATTAAAGTCGGAGTGCCATATATGGGTCAGGTTGAGGCCATGGGACCAGACCCACTCCTAAAGGTGGGAGTTGTGGTTTCCTTTAAAAGTAGTGAATGATCCATGGCCCATCACTCCAGGATGAGGTGGCTCTTGGGACTACAAGTAAGAACTCAGGACTGTGGGCTTTAGACTGTTAGGTTTGGGGAGGTATTGGGATATTTTCTTATTTCTCTGAAACCTCATGGGATCCAAGTAAAGTAAACATGCTAGAAGGTACACCTGTTGAAGGGGGTCTGGGTGTTCCTTTTCCACTTGGTAGCAGACTGGGAGGAAGGCAGAGAAGCATCATTTAGGGACTCTCTAAGGAATGTCATTCCTGCCTTGGGGCTGAGGGATCTGAGCACACCCATGTGTAACATAATTTACACTGTATGCAATTAGTCCCTTCTATTTTCCATAAACTTTCAATAAAACCTGATTGGACATTACTCTCTGGTCTCCTCTTTGCTGGAAGGAGAAGGCAGTTCCCCTTCCGAGGCCACAGGGCTGGTGATATTGGTGGTCATCCGCTGTTATGAACTGAATGTTTGTGCTGGTGTGATGAGTAAATGCACAAAGAAGACTACGAGGGACCCAAACCTGAGCAATTGTGGGAGAAAGCCATCATCTCCTCTTCGAAAGGGCCCAAAGACACTTTGAAATTGATTAATTATGGTGAACAGGTAGGTAGGGCTCCAGCTATCATTTGGGGAACTTTAAAAGGAAATACGATCTTTACATTCATATATATCGGAGTCTTAAAATTTAATTTTATATTATTTGCATAGTAAGTACCAAAGACTGCTCCCTTCTTCACAGATGGTCACAGTAAATCATCATGCCACAGACTATTTTCCAGGATCTCTGGAATGATTTCCTTAGTTAAAAAAAACCATGGTGTGACTCCTGAGTAGTCTTCACCTGGGGGAGGAGTATAATGGGAACCCTTTGCAGCCTAGCCAAGGCTCACTCCTCACCATACCTCTTAATTGCTTTAGCTGGTCACTTGAGAGGAGTCTGATCAATTGCAGAAGGAACCTAGAGGCTTTTGGGAGAAAGGAACCCCAGCCCTGTTCATTCATCTCTTTGGGTGGACCAGTATGGGTAGACCAAAGTGTACAGGAAACACACCAAGATTCTTCAAACAGAAACATACCAAAAAAATGAGGTATGGGCAGGGGTGGTTATTACCCTTGACATATGCCAGACAAAGGCTATTTTAGAAAAAAAAAAAACAAAATAGAACATATGGCTGAAATTGGCATGCCCTCAGGATCCAGATATTGATGGCATAGTGTTGTGGTTTTGGAACAAAGGCTGAGTGTTTGAACATGGGATACTCTATGGTTTAGGTATGAGCTATCATTGCAGGATGGACATGCTTTTGCAGTACTGTGCAGAGCTAGTTTTAAACAAGGGCATTCAGTGGGAGCAAAAAAGCAAAGCAGTAATGTAAGATCAAACTCTTTCCCCCATGGTACTGAGTAAACCTTGAGCTTCTTAAACTTAAAAGGGGTCTGTATATGTGTGGGAGGTTTCCCAGGAGAGGTCTCAAGAGTGAGATGCCAGACTTCCCACTAACAAGTCATGTGGATGCTCTTTGGAAAAACAAAAGAATATGACTGCTTTGTATCCCTTTGTTAATGAATCAGGGCATGCTTATTACCATAAAATTAAAAAGAAATCACAATGTTACACTGTGTAGGGTAATCCAAAATCACAACACATATTGAGATTTCTCTTTTATGTTTATAACTTAAATGTGAGATCCAAAGAACCCGGGATTAACAGAAACCCTAGAAAACTGAAAGAAGATTTGGTCTCATCTAGGTGGTTTATGAGAGTGTCATAGCACAGAAATTTTCTTGCGTGGCTGACTGCAGACTAATTCCTAAATTTCCCTCTTGAATGATTTCAACGGAATTCTGAAAGAATATATATAATAAGAATGCTGGGTAATTTGTCAGCCTGTGGCTTCTCATTATATAGTTGATTCAATATTTTAGTTTGTTGCATTTATATGCCTCTTTATAATTGACAGAGCACTTTCTCGTATATTATTTTGTTTGTGCCTCACAGCAACACGGATGGATGTGTAGAATAGTGACTATTAATTCCTTTTAATACCTGAGGACACTGGGGCCCAAAGAGATTAAACAATATAACCATAAATGAGTGTAAGAAAGTTTAAATTTTAAAAATAGATACTTCATAATTACAAAGGGAAAATACTAACTTAACTGTGAAGATATGGCAGATACCACTTTAACCAAGTGATGAAGGTTAGCATCACCAATAATGAGAAAAATCAATATCATGTATTTCCTGACATGACATACGTCACTTACATAGGATTCTTGCCCGAAATACCAACCTGGATCATGACTAAAATAGCAGACACACTCAAATTGAGGGTCATTCTACCAGATTAGCCAGTAGTATTCGAAGGGTCAAGATCATAAAAGGCAGAGAAAGACTGAAGAACTGTTCCAGATTGTGAGAGACTAAAGAACAATAGCAACTAAATGCTATTTGGCAACCTGGATATTAGACCTGAAAAAGAACATTAGTGGGACAATTTGTGAAATTTAAATAAGATCTGTAGATTACTTAGTGTTAATTTCCTGATTTTGCTAATTGTACCGTGGTTATGTAAGATGTTAACATTTGGGAAAGTGGTGAGAAAGGTACACGGGAACTTTGTGTACTGTTTTTACCACTTTTAGAAGAGTCTGAAATTATTTCAAAATCAAAGTCAAAGTAAATTAATAAATAGGTTTTCTCCTGAAGTGAAACCAATTTGTATCTTCAATGACAATTTACATAAAGTTCAAAATCAACTGAAATCTGACTAAATGGAGCATTTTTTTCCAACTTTTTATTTAAATTCTAGTTAGTTAACATGTAGTGTAATATTCGTTTCTGGAGTAGAATTTAGTGATTCATCACTTAGATTAAATGGAGCATTTTTGCATTGTTCAAACCTATGGATGACCCTCCTATGGGACTCCTCTACATTCTACCGTAGCATTCTGGAAAGATATAGAACATGGTGGTAAAGACCACAGCTCTTGGATTTGGATAGTCTTGCCATTTTCTATGTATGTGAATGTCAGTTTCCCTGACTGGAAAGTGGGATAAGTAATAGTATAGGATTGTTGAGGAATTGAATGCATCAGCACATGATAAGTTCATGCCACAGTGTGAGGTATAGGTTCCAGCTTGTGAATTATGACTGAATTTAAATAAAAGGGTGAGAAAAGATAGTTTTCTGGGCCAGTCACCACTTTGTGTCAGATGGCTCATTTGGTTGATATTTCACCAACTTAAATGGACACGCTTGCTCAAAAGCTGTTTAAAGTATGCTCACTACTAATAAAAAAAGGGAAAGGATGTTATTTACACAAATTGCCCAGGGATATTTTGAAAACAATAAGCAAACTGCTCAAATCTTGCCATGGAAAAGAGCTCAGCTGTTACCACCACATTACCACCGTATCAGTAGTCAGTCGGGTACTATCCCAGGAAGAGAGAGTGGAAAATGGAAACTCTGCCCAAAGTTCCCCGCCCATGGAGAGCAGGGAAGAAACCATGACTGCCCCTGGAGTCCAGCAAAACCTGCCCTGCGTGGGCGGACAAGGCTTTAAACAACTTGGAAAGGCTCTTCAAAGAACAATTAAAAACAACCTCCCGTGGTGGGAGGTGAATCTGGCTGGGAAACTCCTGCTTTCTTTCCCCAGGGTAGAATTCCCAGGCTTCTGGATCCTGGTGGAGCGCCCTTGGCAGTGGACAGCGAAGTATGTTCCCTTTTCACTTTCCTGGGGCTTAGAGTGGTGGTTTTGAGTACATGGGGTAAAGAACATCTGGCTCTCCTGAAGCTGAAAGAGATTTGCAGTCAGCAGGTGGGGGCTGGAGGTTTACGAAAATAGTGAGGTGAAGTTCATTTTGTGGACAAGTCTTGGCCATGGGTGTTATTTATTTCAAATTTCATACTGCTGAGCTCCTGTGGGCTTATTACAGATCAGTTCATAAACAAACACACGCTAAGTTGTGTCCTGGGGATAAATGATAAGTTTATGTGACTTTGGGGTTGCATGTTAGAGGTAAGAGGGGAGCCACAGCTAAGGAGTAATAAATTGAAATTCCAGGCTACACCCCTATTTGGGTAAAAGACTGCAGAAAAGTCCATGAACTACACACAAGTTTGAGACACTGAGTTAATGTCTTCAACATTTCCAAAAAGAATTACTGTGGAGTGAAGGCAATAAGTAATTCCAGAGTATCCAGCTTTCCTTAAGAGTATGTGAAAGAAAGGATAAAATAAATACTTTGGAGACCTGACATGTTCTATGAAATAACTTTAATATGTATTTAATATGTACTTCATTTAATATGTATTTCTATTAGTAGCGATCCAAAATCATCATTTATTCAATTATCTCACCAGTATCTATTGAGTGTCTGCTATGTGCCAGAGTATATAAGAGCCAAGACTCTAATTTATGGTCAATATTTTTTGATGACTTGAGAGTTTCTCCTTTATAAGAAAGCTTTGACTTTTTGATGTAATGAGCATCAAGAGACATCCTTCCCAACTCAAAATAGATCCCTGAATAGCAATTCTGTGTGCACACACTGTTATCTTTGTGTGTTCAAAGTGGTGGAAACTCATTGGATGAAGGGGTAAGTGCTTGTGAGAGGGGTCTGTATGGCAGTCTTGTCTGAGCAGGGCAGTAAAAAGGAGGCTGCACATTCTCATATTATACCTGAAACAGAAAGATGTTTTATTTCTCACTGGAGGTCAATCTCAATGAGATCTCGGGGAAAAAAGCCATCATCAAAGGTAAAGAATCATAGTGATTCCATGAGATCATTTACCCTCCAAGTCCAGAGTGTCTTTCTGCAACGCAAAATGTAACAGGTAGGCAGAGATATAATTGGAAGAGGAGAATAAGTGGAAAATAACGAGGGGAAAATTATATTGGAGGAGAGATTCAGGCAGAAGTGAGAGATTAAAAATGATAGAGAAAAGAAAAGTAGATATCATGGATGGCCAGAGAGCCCTCACTGACTCCACAAGCGTGACCTCGTAGTGCTTATAGCACAAGCTGAACTCCGTGCCTCATCCCATCCCTTACCCTCAAGAGAGGTTCCTACCCAGGACAGAATGATCAGGAAACCTAGGTAGGAAACAATCCCAAGATTTAAGTTAGTGAAAGATCATTCTATGAAACTGACTGTAGATGAACTGCAATATTCATTGGATAGCTTTTGTTGTCTGTGGAACGACTCACAGCGGGAGCTGGTTTGTAACTGAATTGCTGACAGGATTAGCACGCTTCTCAGTTCCCTCGATACACTCTTCGTTATATTTTGACATGTTCAGCATTGAGAGAATGGTGAGTTTGGTAACTAATAAAACAGTAATAAAAGAGAAAGTTTTATTTTTAATTTTTGTACAATTAATTTTTAATTTTATTTATAAGAAAGAAAGTTAAGAATTTGTTAGTGTAATTTATTAGTGTTTATTCATTCCAGTCCATGGAAAGACGCACGCTATCTAATAAAAACAATTATTCCAAGTATTACAAGGGTGAATATGGTCTTGGGACAAGGATTCCCTTTTTCTCTCTCCTTCTTTCTCTCTCTCTCTTTCTCTCTCTCCCCACACACACTTCTTACCTTATGTGTCAACTATATTCAATTTCTTTTTCTTCTTGCCTTTATGAATTTGTGGTTTTCAACATGAGTTCAGTGTTCCCTGACAATCTTTTTCCTTGCCCCTTTTAGTTCATCACAAAAGTTTATTGCTCTCACTATCTTCGTTAAGTTTATTACTCTCACTACCTCTGCTCTTGAACTACCTACCCATCCTCTCTGTTTAGGGACATGCTAGTTCCTTAGCTCAGCATCTGAGGCCTCAGTCTTCAGTACCCATGTTGCTGGACTTCTCTGAGGTTTTTCATACCACTCTTTCTGAAACTCTCTTATTATTTGTTTTCTAGAATACTGTAACTCTCTATTTCTCCCCTTATCTTTCTGACTTTTCCATTTCCTGTAGTGGATATTCCCCTCCTGTTCCCTTCAGTGTTATTGTTTGCTAGAGCTCTATCCTGTGCTCTGTTCCCTCAGCACACTCTCACTGGGATACTCATCCTTTCCCCATTTAACCTGCTTCTGTGCTCAGCACTCTCAAATACTAATCTCCAGGCTGGGTTTCTTCTCCATCACTGCATGCCGAGGTAAGTAAAGCGCAACATATCTCGGCTTTATTTCCTCCCTAAGATGCCTCAACTATCTTTCTTGGCTTGGTGAGTAATCTATCCATCTGCCAAGTAATCCAAGGTTGAACTTGGGTTTCTTAGACCCATCTCTTCCTTCCATCTCTCACATTCAAAACTTCACCTTCTTCACATTTCCCAAATCTCTCTATACCACCCCATCATCACATCTATGCCTCAGTTCAGATCCTTATCTCCGTTTTTCTTGGAGAATTTTAATATTTTCAACTGTTTTTTTTCCTGCCTCTATTCTTTCATGCCACTAATTGATTATCCACACTTCAGCCAGAGTGATTGTTTTAAAAGTCAAATCTAATGAAATTACTTCTCTAACTTATAACCCATTATTGGCTTCTCGTTGCTTAATGGCTCTCAAATGCTCTTAGTGCAATGTACAAGGCCTGATACAGCCCACCCTCTAGCCTGACCTCCAGCTTCTCTTCTTCCCACTGAACAGGCTATGGTCCAGCTGTAGCCCAGCAAAAAAGCCGTGAGCTGAACAGCTGGAGCGGAAGACCCTATGGGGTTTTGTCATGTCCGAAAAGATGGTCTTAAATGGATAAGAATAATTAGGCTTGATATTTCCTTTGCCTCCCTCAGCATACACTCTAATTTATAGGTTTTGTTGGATTATGTCATTATTGGATGTTCTTTTCATAGCCTTCAATCTTATCAATATTGGCTGTTGAGGGCCCATGTGATGATCTCACACCATATCTGATATTTGCTCCCACTGAATAAAGAAGGTTTCTTTGTTTTAACAAAAAATAGAGACATTTAACATCACATTTACAGGATCTGAGGTTTTCTAGCAATGGCATATGTCATTAATTTCAGCTTTTGATAATCCAAGAAGTATGGAAAATTCCCACCTCCTACTCTTTTGTAGGATTTGCAACTCTGCCAAGTTTTGTAGCTCATCGGGATATTTACAAGCTAAATGGTGAGCTGTGGAAAAAAAGAAATCTTTACATCTTTAGTTAGAAGCTTTATAAAGAGCACTCAAATAAGGCAGTGTGGTAAGGGAGGCAAAACACTGGATTCCATTTCCAGCTTTTCCCGGAACAAGGGGTGTGATCACAGATGAATTCCTAAACATTTCTAGGACTCAGTTTCCTCATTTGTTAAACCAGAGTCTTGAGTGACCTCTAAAATTACTTCCAGCACTAAAACAAAACAAAACAAAACAAACAAAAACTTTGATAATTTTCTTTTAAATTCCTGCTCAAGACTGTAGATGGTTTCCTTGATGTGGAGAAGAAATATAAATAGACTTTTGTATTTTTCAAAACCAAGTGGTCCTTCTTTGGGGTCTTCTGCCTTTTATTGCCTACAAATCAAGTTATGTCCATTTTTAAGTAGTTACTTAAAAGTTGAGGGCTTTTTTTTCCCTTACCAACTGAGCCTAGAGATACACTGACAACGTGATGTACGGCCTAAGGAGAATTTCTTCTGTTCATTTAAAAAGGAAAATCAGCTTTTCATCTGGGCGAAAGATATCCTAGAGCTTTTGCTACTTTGAAGTTAGTGTGGAAAGATGAATGTTTAAAAAGCTGAGCAGTTATGGTCAAGTATGGATGGATCCAGTAAAAAAAAATAAATAAAAAACAAAACAAAACAAAAAAACCAGCACAAAACTGTGAGCAGTTAGTGGCTGGCCCTGATGAGTGAGGGCTCAGGATCAGCATGGGAAGTGAAAGGGCACAGGGGATACATAGAAGGTGGCCTAACAGAGCGATTTTTCTACAGAGGGACTTGCCATCTTGTTTAACATCCTTAGCTCTTGAACGTTTCCCTGGAAGAATACAGGATTTTTCCCTTTCCTTTCAGGACTAGAACAGATGTATAATGCTTGGACCAAAACCAAACAGAAACCACAGCCAGCATTTCAGCCTCATCCAAGTTGGAAATCATGACATGCCATGCTCTGAGTGACTATGTTTTCTGTCACCCAGAAACACAATTACAACACAATTAAATTATAAGTAGTTAATAAAAATATATATATGAGGGGTACCTCAGTGACTCAGTCAGTTAAGTGCCTGACTCTTGGTTTTGGTGCAGGTCATGATCTCATGGTTCATGGAATCGAGCCCCATGTTGGGCTCTGTGCTGATGGTGTGAGCCTGCTTGGGATTTTCCCTCTCTCCCTCTGCTCCTTCCCTGCTCATGATCTCGCTCCTTCTCTCTCTCTCTCCAAATAAATAAACATTTATATATATATATATATACATATGAAAAAAATCCCATACATTTGGAAATGAATGCATATAACATAAATATAGGGAATCGTAACGTCAATTAGAAAATACTTAGAAGAGAAACATTTTAAAAATTATATGTTAAAATTTGTCATAAGAAACCAAAGCAGTAATGAAAGAAAATTTTAGTTAAGTATATATTAGAATGCAAATTAATGAGTCAAATGGCCAACCCAAGAAGTTGGAAAAAATCCAAATGAGAAAACTCAAGAAAAAAGGAATATAAGACACAAGAGAACAAAAAAAAATTACTTAAAATATATTTAGCACCTTAGAGAAAAACAACCCAATCAATAGCTTATTCTTTGAAACACAAATAAAAGAAACAAATTTTTGATGAGAATTTTCAAGAATAAAAAAAGAAATAATAATGTTGAAAGTAAAAAAAGGCAGGCATATCTGCAGATGCAGCCTATGTAGAAGTTAATTTAAAAATGCTATCAAGAATTTTGTGTTACTAAGCTACATATTTTAATAAATGGACAATTTCCTGGAAAACAAATAACTTACCAAAACCGATTCAAGAAAAAATAATACATCTAAATAGTATACCCCTCAACACACACACACACCAAATACTACCCAGATCATTTTACAAGTTCTACCAAACAATCCTGAATCAGATCATGTCCGTCACATCAGACTGTTCCAGGAGCGCTAACAGAGAGTAGGTCCCTCTCTTCTTTATATGGGCTTATGTAGAACTTGATCATTTAGCAAGTGAAGAGTAATACAAGAAAAAATATATACATTGATCTCTTTCATCTTCATAAATGTAAACTTTCTTTTAAATAGAGTAAGCCAAAATCTGGCAACGCATGTAAATGAACACATTTCACCACCTTAACAGATCAAAAAAACACTAAAAGTTATATGATTATCTTATTAGATACAGAAAAAAAAGGATAAATTTTAGCAACTTTTGATTTGGTAAATACTCTCAGCAAACTAGGAATAAGAGTGGCTCCCTCTTCTCATAAAGAGTGTCCTTCAAAAAAAGACTATAACAAATGTACAATTTAGGGAAAATTTAAAACACTCCTTTAAAATATGACAATATGGAACAAGAAAATGATACCCATTTTAAACTGGAGGTCATCCAGGACAATAAAGAGAGAGAGAAGAGATTAAAAAGAACAAAATATCTAGGAATAAATCTAAGTATCATAACAGTGATACTTTTTAGAAAGAATTATAAAATGACTAAAAGATATTAAAGAAGCTCTAACTACACAGAGAGATATACTGTGTTCAGAAGGAAGAAGAATCAATATTAAAAATGATGTCAATTCTCTCATAAGGCAATCATAGCATTATGCAAAGCATGGCCACTCTCTGATTTATTACCTTAGAAACAACCAGTGCCAAACATTTACTTTGTTCTTTTTTTATATTTAAAATAGTATTAACAAAAGCCACATTAAAGTGTGTCCACTTCTAAGTAGGTACTGAAAAATTGAGGGCACTTTTTTCCCCTCACCAGCTGACCTTGCTGGTAACATTTCACAAATACTGACAGTGTGATGTACAGCCTAAAGACAATATGCAACACTCTTTGGGCAAAATTTCCTTCAGGTGGTTTTTATTAGTCAGGGAAGAGTCTTGGTGGCCAATAGGATTATAAAATTCCCATCGCTGCTGCTGACTCTCCTACTCTGATTTGCTGCATACTTGCTTCACCCCTGCTCTCAAAGTAAGGGGGGGACTCATTTTGTTTTGCCATGTTGGGTAGTCACAGAAGCCGAAGATGATCCACTTCTCTGTGTGGACCTGGTTTTCTACCTGGTGAGGAGCAGAGGAGCTTCTGGTCAGGAATCGTGTATGTCAGCCTCAACCGCATTAGCATCAAGAACCCCATCGCATTCATTTAGCCTCCCGAATAAAGCCATCGGTCAAGGCTAAGATGGCAGCAGGGCTTCGGCACAGCTGGTGCGATCGCGGTTTTCTGCTTGGCTCACAGACACAACTGAGAGTCTCTTCTTGCTCAGGATTGGGACTGACCCCTATTAATAGGTCCCTGAGTAGTGTTGCCCATGGACTGTGGCAGCGACAGACATTTGATACTAGGACTGAACACTGAGGGAGAGTGTTACGAGCATTTCCCTCTGTCTTTCCCCTTAAACCCTCTTTCTTCTTCAGCTAAACATCTTTCCTTTCTCTTTTTCCTCTACCTACCCCTCCTTTCTCTCTCATTCTCATTTGTACATTTTTCCTGTCATTTTCACGCTATTTCATTATTCTCTTTCTTTCCTGTATGTCTCTCTCCTTCTTATCCCCCTTTTCTCTTTTTCTATCCTCTGCTACCTCTCCCTATCTTATTTTCTTCAATGTCTGGGTGTGTCCTCATAACTCCACTAATTTCTCCATATTCTCTTCTTCCTCTACCGTAGTCCCTCACCCCTTTAGCGTTCTTCTGAAATGTTTCTACTCTTCATCTCACGGCAACATATAGGCCACCATTCTAATAAGAACAAGCAAGGCTCCCAACAAAACAGATGAACATTAATAAAACAAAAACATCATCCAAATGAGGGTCTGTGCTCCATGAAGTTCCCAGCCTCCTCCTCTTTTGGCAAATGTATTTATTTTCTTTTTTGTGTAGGCAGATAATGTTTCAGATAATACTCCAGAGATTCATTATCATGAATTTGCCCGATGCAGTTTTTGCAGCTATGTTTTTTATTATTTTATAGTTAAATATTGGCTTAGCTAGGAAACCAGAAACTCTCACCAGAGCTCTACACCTCAGTTACCAACAAGACTATTTCACGAACATTTAGATACTCGTGTGTGCTTATGAAAATTGTAATTATTTATGTGTGACTCAAGAAATTAAAGGCCAATGATTAGCCTGTATTTCAAAGGGAAACAATTTTCTGGCTGATCAGTTTGGGGAATCATTCATCTTTGTATCCTCAGTACCTAACACAGTTATTGGTGTCTAGGAGAATCTCAGAAAGTGCTTATGGAAACAAATATTGGTTTCCATCCAATGTATCCTCCTGGGGTCCCTAAGTACGTAACTGAAAGGGTCTCAAATGACTGCATATTTCCACTTTTGCAACAAATAACAAAATTTGCACATAAAAGATTAGCATGACTGAATTATTTCTTGGCATTTGAACAGCCATTTACAATTGCAAGCCACTTGGTAGTTTTCACAACTGGCTATTCATCATAAAAACTGTATGGAAAAAGAACTTTTACAAATGTACTGATGGAAAATCCAAGGGGGGGGGAAAGCATATAGATCCTCACAAGGGACAATTTTCTGCCTAGTTTAAGAAAATACTCAAAACCTAAAGGAAAATGATCTGTTATGACATTCTACAAACGTAGCTTCTCTAAGAAAGAACATGCAGAAATGGTATGAACGGGAAAATAAATAATGAAGAAACCCCGAATGACCGAAAAGTGTCTCTGGATTTTCCCAGTTCACTTGACCCTCCACGTTTCTCCCAGTTCCCCTGTAGACAACTAAAAAGGCACAGAGACTTAACAGCAAAGCCCAGTGCTGGATTACCCGGTTGACGGTTGACGTTGTTAGCACGTGTTCGGAACAATAGCAAAGCACAAGTACAAAAACTATGTTGGAAAGAATATTTCAACAAGAACTTCAAAATAGATACCCAAGAATCGGAATTTTGGGGTATTATCTTTCTGTTACATTATAGTTTAGGGATTAAAATCATTCTGAATTATATATAGCCGGGGGTAGTGGAGCTGCAGCATGGTATAGTATAAAACCTCTAAAAAGCCAACCTGGCCAGAACCCAGCTAAAACACCTGGCCATCGATTCCCTTCTAGAGTGTTTACTCAATATTTTGTGTTCGGGGCTGATAACCATACACATGAGCAAAAATGAATAGGTCACATAGCCATAAAAAGAATAATCAAAATTGCCCCCCAATACTAATTGGATCCATATTGAACATTACACACAATTATTAGAACCCTATTAAAAGTATTAAGCATAGAGATTAAAAGTATTAAGCATAGAGTATTAAGCATCTTGCATAGGGTGCAAGATGTTGGTGGATTCCCAAAAAAGTCTTGCTCACGGTTATGCCCAGGACCATTTTTCGCCCTTAGCTCTGTCCTCGGCACCCTGTTATCATGGGGCTGAGACTGGAGATTTGTAGGCCAGGGCTGATCCTGGGTTTCTCACTGGACCAGGATGGTCAGGAGGAGGAGGGAGAGCAGTACAGAGTCACAATGAACAAAGGGCTTAGACTCTTGGCTCTTTAACTTCTTACCTGCATCATCCTGGGCAAGTTTGTTAAAGTCCCTGACTATACAAGAGACAATAACCCCAAGCTCATAGAATGCGGGGAAGATCAAAGAGAGACCTAGAAAATATGTGAAAGCTGACCTCATACAGTAAGCAGGTATTCAAAAAATGATGGTTGCTGTCACACAGCTTCTTCTATGATTATATGGTACCTAGACAAGAAAACACTCATTTATTCCACCAATATTTATTGTGCACATACTAACAGATAAGCACTGAAGTGCTGAATTGGGCTGTAGACTCTTCCTCATGTGGGGGGAAAGGTACTAACTACCTTTCCCTACAACCTTATGGAAACTGGAATTGAGGAAAACACATGGAATGTCATAGAAAATTGCTCTCAGCTGCTTTACAGGGTGAGCCAGATATTCCTGTTTCTACAACACGATTATCAAAAATCACAGCATCTGTAAAGTTGATGAACCCAACACCAGGCAGAGTTAAAATAGGTATTTTTGTTTTGTGCAGTTTTCTTATTTTCATTGGTGCCTTGACTCTGGTCATTTAGATGCTAAAGAGTCATTTCAATGCTAAAGGCACCCCCCACCAACTGTTGCCTGAATCTTAGCTCCAAACAAAATTGACTGGCTAAGGAAGGGAAAGCAAAGCAGTTCCTGCTCCTTCCCAATGGCAGAGAAAAGTCTACAAAGTTTTTTGTCCCCCTCCTCTGTCCCCATTATGAGATAATTCTACTCCCAAGAGAAATAATCTAGTGCAAATCAAAAAGTATATACTCCTACCCTTAATACATCCAGAAACTCGATCTGTTAACAATTTTTTAAGGTTTATAATCCAATGCCAGAAGAAACGATAGACTGTCAACTATTACAAGCTTAGTGTGTGAATCTGTTTATTTCATCACTTTCTCCATAATTCCTTTAGCCAACAGCAGAGGGAATGCATTTTGCCGGGGATGACAACCTTTAATTCTCCTATAAGGAGCCCAAAAGCTCTAGTTACCTCAGTGTGGTAGACAGAGTAGCCCTTAAAAGATGGTCCTGGTCCTCAGAACTTGTGAACATGTTACCTTACATGGCAAAAGTGATTTTGCAGATGTGATTAAGGTAAGACTTTTGAGAAGGGGAGATTATCCTGGACTATGCAGGTGAGCCCAATGTAATCATACCAGTTCTTTAAAAACAGAGAACCTTCAAGAAAGACATGTGACAACCAACTCGGGGTCAGAGAGATGCTACATCGACCTTGAAGAAGGAGGAATCAAGGAATGTGTGGGGCCTCTAGAAGCCAGAAAGGCCAATACATTGATTTTCTCCTAGAATCTCCAGAAGGGATATAGCTATGTTGATGCCTTGATATCACCTCAGTGAGACCCATGCTGGAATTTTGTGTTACAGAACTACAAAGTAATAAATTCGTACTGTCTTAAGCCACTAAATTTGTGGTAAATTGTTACAGCACCAGCAGAAAATTAAGGTGCAGGGGAACACAGAAGTGAGGAGTCTAGGCAAGCAGGGAGGAAGAAGAGGGGGTGGTTAAGGCAGAACAGTGGGAAGGTCACTTTAGTCAATCCCCTTCCTTGATTCAGAGACTATCCAGTATGAGCACCACGCTGGCTGACTATGGACAAAAACCAGAAGCTGGGTATTGAAATGTAACAAGTCATTGTACACACGTTTGCTCACTTTAAGAGAACTTGGTTCTCCACTATGGGGCAATTCTTCTCTAAAGATTTCTTTCCTTCTTGTTTATCACTGTTGCTGTTTATTGTTTTCCTAGAGCTTCTCATGAGGTGTCACCATTTTGTTCCTTTTCCAGATTACTTGTGTCATAATTGATTTTGTATTTGAATGTAAGCTTCCTCACTGCACATTCGACTGCAAGCTCCAAGAACAGGAGGACTACATGTGTCTATTCATCATTGTGTTTGCATTGCTCATTCACTGGTGAATGAAGGGGGGCATTTCCATCTGTCTTCGGAGGCTGTTGTCCCATCCAGACCTCTTCCTTCCCCTTAGCCCACGGTCTCTCATGGGATTCTAAGGAAGTTAGTCATGAATAAAGAAGGAAGTTTGTCCTTCAGTATTTCATGGTCAAGGAATTGATTTATTTGCAGCAGCTAAATCCTTTATTAAAGTGCATTTTGTTTTGTTCTTTGGGGTTAACTTTAATTTTCAGATATGTAAGCCATTGAGTGTTAACTTTTAACGTGATCATGGAACAATTTTGAGAATGAAAACACTAAAATAGCCACCATACAACAAGAAAATATCTGGTTTCATTCACTGAACCAACTTGACACACAAAGTCCTTGAAAGTTATGAGGAAATTGATCTAAGGGGAGCCAAAAAAAGAAGATTGGACTAGCCAAAGGTCATATATAAAAAGACTAGGTGGAGCTAGAAAAAAATATCCAGGACTCGTGATTTTCAGTTTAGAATTTTTGAGGTTTTTTTTCTTATTTTCCTTAAGCACCATCTTTCCCCAGAAGGCCCATCTGAAAGCGGGTGGGATCCCGACAAATCTGGGATTTTTTCTGGAAGTTTTTCAACACTTCTCCCCACTCCTCCAAAAAATGTGTTTATGCTGGTGAAGTCAGGTGACTTATGAGCCTCAGTTCTTAGAAACACCAATTGGCTAGGATGCAGAGATGGGAAGGAGCCCCTCTCCCACTTGGTACTTCCCTCAGCCAGCCTGAAGCACATGCCGCAAGTCCCTCACAACCTTGCCCTAGAGACCCATGTTTGGCCCTTTAAAAGATGCCCAAGACAGACCCAGCCACAGGAATTAAGGGTATTTGTTGCTCTGTTCTTTTCCATCTCTCCTCCCCATTTCCTGCCTGTCTTCTTGTTGGCATCTCATGTTTGCCCTCAGACTATAGTTCTTTCTGGTACCTCCCCTACTTCAGCTCTTGGCCTTCCTCTATCCTAATGTGCAGAGACTGATTCTGGCCTTGCTGCACTACTCCACCTCTGGCTTCTCAGACAGGACTTGATATTTATTCCTGGCTTCTCAGCCAAGGAGCAGCCTGCTCCAAGTTTCAGTCCTATTAACTTAGCATGTGACAGGCTCACTAGGCTAGGGACATCTCTCTGTTTCATTATTTTTCTTCGTTTTTTCTTTTTCACTTCCTCTGATAATCACTGGGTGAGGTACTCATGATAGAATTCTCTTTTCTTTCCTTTTAAAAACGTTTTCTCCTTACAGAGAGACAGTAGAATGGTGGTTATCAGGGGCTAGGGACAGGGGGCAGAAAGGTAAGCTGCTGTTTAACAGGTATAAAGTTTCAGATTTGCAAGAAGTAAAAATTCTGGAGGTCTGGTCTCAACAATGTGAATATACTTAACACCAGTGAACAGTACACTTTAAAAATGATTAAAATGGGGGCACCAGGCTGGCTCAGTCAGAGAGCATGTGACTCTTGATCGTGGGGTTGTAAGTTTGAAACCCATGTTCGGTGTACAGATTGCTAAAAAAAAAATTAAACATACAAAATTTAAAATGGTAAATTTTATGTTATGTTGTTTTGGTCACAATTTTTTTAAAAGACAGGAATTTAAAAAAAATGTTTTTCTCCTAAGCTCTGTTCTTTATGCTTTTAAAGGGTATCGAATTAGGCCCTAAATGTAACCAAACGTTAATTCACCTGAATGCTTTTCTTTTAAAATATTTTTATTTATTTACTTTGTGTAAGAGAGAAAGAGAGTGTATGTGAGCAGGGGGAGGGGCAGAGAGAGAGGGAGAGAGAGAGAGAATCCCAAGTACTGTCAGCGTAGAGCCCAATGCGGGGCTCAAACCCACGAACTATGAGATCATGACCTGAGCCAAAATCAAGAGTCAGATGCTCAACTGACTGAGCCACCCAGGTGCCCCTGAATTCTTTTAGAAATAGAATCTTTTAGAAATAGGACCCAACTCTGGGTTTGCCCAAATCATTATTTCTTACTTCACAGACCTGATCCCAACAATATGGAAATACACATTCCATGAATAATAGTTGAGCACCAACTATTTGCTAAGCACTGGCAGAAATTCAAAGATGAATTTCACATAAGCCATCGTTTACTAAAGTTTATATAACTAAATAATAATAATAATAATAATAATAAATCTGCCATTTATTACTCTGTGTCAGAAACTATGCCATGTCGTTTATACACATTATCTCTTTTATTCTTTTAACAACCTAATGAAGTAGGTAATTTTTATCTGGTTCTATAGTCTTTTAGTGGATTTGACATATAACCACTTGGAAAGCCAAAATAGGATTACGATCTATTGAAAATGGAATTAATATATATTTATGTCTGTGTGCCAAGCAGAGTACTGAAGAATCTTACACATGACATTTAATCTCCATTTTACAGATAAGAAAATTGAGGATCAGCCATGTCAAGAGAATTGCCAAAGGCCACTTAGCTAATATGACACAGAGACTTATTTAAAGCAGGCATGTGGCTGATCCCCAAGGCTGCATGAATTTTATCATCACACCGTGTGGTCTTCCTGTATCACAGTAATGCAAGTTAGGAAGTGGTTAAATGTGTTAGGAACTCTGTATGAATTGAGATAAGCAAGGAAAAAAATAGAGATTTACCTCTAGCTGGAGTTGGTAAGTGAAAAAAGTACCTTAAGAAGGGGTAACGACGTAAGCACAGACACAAAAGGAGGAATGCGGAGTTTGTACTTGGTAAAGGCACAGTAGAGTTCTGGAATCTTCTAGGCAAGAAGTAGAGCAATAGGAGATCGGACCAGGAAGCCACACATAGGCCTGGGCCACCAGGTCCCAAATGTCAGTCTGAAGGGGTATGGGCTTCATTACCTATGGGGTGTACAACCATAAAGGTTTTTTGAGCAGAGAAACTACAGGACCGAAAGTTGTGCTTTGGATATATTCACGCAGCAAAAGTACATGAAATGAACTCAGGAAAGTTTAGGAGAATAAAAAAAACAAAAACAAAGCTAAGCCCAGTTTCTCTTTCCTTAATTCTATCTCTTTTCATGTTAACATTGGCCTTGACACTGTGAACATGTCCCTAACATGTTGAAATTGAGGATTCAATAGTGTATTTGCCTAAAGCTACTTGTTTTTAAATGAATTAAATATGATTTTCTTTAAACTTTCCCTTCAAAGTCTGTAGGTTTAAAACATAATTTGAAGTTCATTTTCCAAGGAAGAATCCAATTTGGCTTTTGTTGTTTCTGGTCGGATATTATATGATTTTATTTTTTTATTGCAAGCCTTTGGAATGGTTCACAGATGTTGCTGCTAAAATAGATTCTCCTGGAACTATTTAGTTTGAGAGAATCTCTGTTACCATGGATTAAATTAATAGGAGATCTTGTTGAAAATTCAAGGCTGTGCTCAAATTTAGGAAATAATAGTATTTTCTTAAATGTATATAAGGCCGTCACGGAGACAAGTAACACGTGGAACACTCCTATAACTCCACACCATTGCAATTATGGTTGAGTTACTTTGTATTCACATTAAAGACCATCTCTCTCAAGGAGAGAGATCAACCAGGTTAATGTTTGTTTGTTTTTAAGTTTATTTATTTTGAGAGAGAGAGAGAGAGCACTCAGCAGGTGAGGAGCAGAGAGAAGGAGAGACAGAATCCCAAGCAGGCTCTGTGCCATCAGCTCAGAGCCCGATGCGGGGCTTGAACCCACGAACCACAAGATCATGACCTGAGCCAAGAAAGATCAAGAGTTGAACACTTATCCGACTGAACCACCCAGGCACCCCAACCAGGTTAATGTTTTTATGAATTCATAAACTCATGCTCCTACTTGGTCAGTTGTACTGAAAGAATATGGTTATTAGAAGAATATCTATGGCTTAAATTTTATGAGGAATATACTAAAATTAAATAGACCATTCACCATTAGAAATAATTTAACAAAATACTATCACATTTAAATATCAACTAAATTTCAGCTGACTCGTGCACAAGTTGACATTGCATGTGACCAGCACCCAAGATATCTCCCTTAGTCTTACTCTCTTTCACTCTTCCCCTTAAGGAGCTCAGCTGTTGCCACTAACTCATGTCTTCATTGTCACTTGCATATGAGGGATTCGCAGGTCTACATCTCCAGTTCTTACCTATCTCTCAAGACCCAAATCTACAATATTCTATTATGCATCTCCCTATCAGGCATCTGATACTCAATATGTCCAAACCACATTTACCATTTTATCCACAATCTGATATACAAGGTAGGACCTCCACATCAGTATTTGCTAGATTGTGTTCCAGAAACACTAATCCCCAAAAAGCTTAAATTAAAAAAGAGACTTATGGTCAAATAAATTTTATAAATTCTACATACTTTATCATACTTTCTTAGAGGTTCTCTATGAAAATTAAAGTTCTAAAAGAACTTAGTTCTCCCTCAGTAGAAAACATGGTTATTTTGTTTATCTCAGTATTTTATTTGATGTTGGACATCTTTCATGCATAACACCTATTAACATTCTGAGAAACTAGAGTTTACAGAAGATACGTGGAGAACAGCCAAACAGTAGATCATTTTTCACTTCTATCCCTTAATCACTATGTAAAATTCATCACCTCCTTGTGTAGTTATATCTGCGGTGTATCTAGAGCCAGAATCTGCCTCAGTCTCCTTCCTGACTTCATCACTTACCAGTTGTGAGATCAGGGCAAATTACTTAATCTCTTCATTCAGTTTCCAAGTTTTTAAAATGGTTGACCCTTCTTAAATTAAAGGATTGTGAGGATTAAATTAATGCATGCAATGCACTTAGAATATGGAACATAGTAAATGCTCAACAAATGCTCACTTTTTTAAAAAGTTTTATTTATTTATATATTTGGTAATCTCTACACCCAACATTGGGCTTGAACTCATGACCCTGTGATCAAGAGTCACACGCTTTCCTGACAGCCAGCCAGGCATCCCAGCAAATATTCACTTTTTAAATTATTAATGTTACCTCTAAAATGTCTCAAATATTTGCTGTTTTCCACTGCCTTTGACACTTCCGTGGTTTAGGTACTCATCATTTCTTTCCTGGGCCACATAATAATAATAGCAATTTACACTTAATTTGGCCCTTTATACATTTCCTTGATGTTTTCATGTACATTACCCAATTAATAAATACTTCATTTACTCTGTTTACACACCCTCTATCTTGCAATCCATCCACCACACTGCCATTTAATTCTTTTTAAAGCACAAATCTAATGATGCCGTTCTTATGCTCAAGGACATTTAATGATCCTCTGAATTCTGTGTAATAAAGGAAAGTAACAGCTACTCATCAAAGTGGACACACCCTTGCCTTCACACTCACCATTACAGAATTTTATAATCTAGCCACACTGCACTACTCCTCAAGTTTAAAATATACTATGGGCTTTCAGATCACTTGACTTGGCTGGTACAATTTTTTGTTTTCCCTTGAATACACTTCCTTCCTTCTTTCACTTATTAACAATCTTACTCATTCTTTAAAGGCCACCTCAAATTATGTTCCATTTCACACAATTAATTATACAAAGACTATCTTCCACATTAAATTGTGAGCGGAACAAGAGGTGTTGTCCGAATCATTCTTTTGTACTTTACAAATCAAACATGATGACTTATATGTAGTAGGTGTTCATATAGATTATTTATTGACTAAATTTGCCTACATAGAGGGCTTCTTACTACTCATTAGTGTATACCACACCTTAAACAAATATTATACTTAAAAAAGTCAATTGGCTGATAATTCTCTCCTTGCCAAAAGTTTCTATTCTTTATAAAAGAACTCACAGTAGGATTCCTTCAATAGGGAAGTGAGCCAGTATGTTTCAATAAAAACACAATCGCATGGAATTTTGTAAAACACGCCTACAACACGCACCTGTATCCACCAGCCATCCCAGGATTATTACTTCTTGGGATAATACCATGTTTTTGTTGGGATTCTCTTGGAGTAAATATAAAGGCCAATTAATATACCAGCCTTATAATAATAATATCATATCTTCATTTTTCCGATGGAGACTTCCTGGTTGGCTCTCAGAGAGGTGATCTAATCTATGGTCTCACTTGCTAATCTAAGTTCACTTTCAGGTCAGATGTACTCAGCTTGTTTCTGATTCAGTGACCTCATCTCCTTTAAGGGACCTACTCTTCCTTCAAAGCCTGCCATTGGAAAATCACACTGGAGACTTACCTACTACAGAGGCAAATTTTCCAAACCTGAAGCACACAATTCCCTACTGTGCTTTGCTCTCAATACCTCCTTCCCAGGCTGTTGCTTAGAAATACTGGCTAGAAGTGGGAGGAGTAACACTTTTATACCTCCCATTCTACAAATGTATTTAGTTTCCCAAAGAAGTTTAAATGCTTATGCTTGGAAAGCATATTTTCAATATTTTTTCTTGCTCTATGACTGCCAAAGGACTCATATCAGGTTTAAGTAGGAAATATCTCTGTGGCATGAAGAAGTTTGGGGTCAGTGTTGTGTGTCACATTCTCTTTGTTCATCCTAATATTTACTGATTCACACCTACTACACACAATCGAATGCTCTAGACCCCTTAGCCATTACTGCTTCCCATGACTTGGATTGTTTGATTCCATTTTGTCGGTTAATGATAAACTATTATCTATGCCTGCTACACCTCTGCCAAGAGCTTTTATCCAGAAATTACTTTATAGTTATTATCTAATCTTTATAAAACCATGGAGGAAGTTTTCCCATCTAACAGACGGTAAATGATTAAGGAGAAGATAATTAAAGAGCCTGCTCAAGGTGACATGGTAATTTAGTGACGGAATAGTACTGAGTGTTCCCAATGTTCACTTTCTATAGTTCAAGCGGTAAACCTCCTAATATTATCTGAGTTGGGGTTTATTTACAGTTGCCTTACTTTTCTTACAAATCATTGAATAGCAAGGAAAAATGAGAGATGCATATGCATGTGTAGAATAGCATTAAAAGTGCCCTATAGAGAGTTATGGACTGATTGTTTTATTGTTCACGAACTCTGACTAGTATTTGCATATTTTTTTAAACAATTGCTTTGTATAAAAGTGATTATGACCATAGGTATAATTAAGTACATAAAACTATTAAGACTTTCCTTGGAAATTTTGCAAACAACCAAAATAATTTTGAAGGGTATATTTTACTTTTTTAAATTAAAAAAATAGTCTTTCCTAGAATATGTTTGTATTCATTAATTCATCGGTACACTCTATCTGTTGTTAACAATTATAATTTATCATTGAGTAGCAATTGGATGGAAAAAAATGACAAAAGTACTCAATCTAGGGGGTATTTTCAAAATTATGATGGCTATTAATTATCTCAATAACTTTGTGCATAAGTAGAAAGTGCAAAATTAGCAAGTGCTAAGTGTTTACACTTTTATTCCAAATTTCATTTTATCAAGTTGAACATGCTCCTTTGTTTCTAGAAGTTTAAAAAGCTTAAAGTCATCTTGCATTTTATAGTTCATAGAAAATAAATTCTATCCCATTTTGCAAGTATTCATAAATTTTGAACACAGGACTAGATAGTGGAGTGGAAGTAAACCAAAATGTAAGTCCCACAACAGAATGTCACCACATAAATAAAGAAAGTTAACTGTCCCTGATGGACTGTCAATATTTTAAAAAGTGCCTAGAATATAGTAGGTGCTTAATAAATATTTGTTGTATAAGTACGTAATTCTCTGTGGAGGGAGAGAGGGATGGAAAGATGAATATGATGTGCTCTTTAGGGTGTCTGAAGAGCATTTGGAGAGTGTTCTACTAGTGATATTTAGGAGCCAATCAATTTTCAAAATAAATATTTCATTTTATATTTTTTCAAACCAACTCAGTTTTGTATGTATGCAATTATCTTATAAATAATGTGTATGATTTTAGTTTAGTTTTGAGACGCTCTTATATAAAACATACCTAGTGAAGATAGGAAAATTTTAAGTCTTTTCAGATGCATTCCCATACTCTGTAAATCGTGTTGCTCTGCTGTTTCCCACCCATTGTGGCAGGCTGCTTTAGTGCAAGCACTCAGCTTTGAGTGGCAAAGCACATTTAAGAAGAAAAAATCTTTGGGAGTGCAAGCTGGTACAGCCACTCTGGAAAACAGTATGGAGGTTCCTCAAAAAACTAAAAATAGAGCTACCCTACGACCCAGCAATTGCACTAGTAGGCATTTATCCAAGGGATACAGGTGTGCTGTTTCAAAGGGACACATGCACCCCCATGTTTATAGCAGCACCATCAACAGTGGCCAAAGTATGGAAAGAGCCCAAATGTCCATCCATGGATGAATGGATAAAGAAGATGTGGTATATATATACAATGGAGTATTACTCGGCAATCAAAAAGAATGAAATCTTGCCATTTGCAACTACGTGGATGGAACTGGAGGGTATTATGCTAAGTGAAATTAGTCAGTCAGAGAAAGACAAAAATCATATGACTTCACTCATATGAGGACTTTAAGAGACAAAACAGATGAACATAAGGGAAGGGAAACAAACATAATATAAAAACAGGGAGGGGGACAAAACAGAAGAGACTCATAAATATGGAGAACAAACTGAGGGTTGCTGGAGGGGTTGTGGGAGGGGAGATGGGCTAAATGGGTCAGGGGCACTAAGGAATCTATTCCTGAAATCATTGTTGCACTATATGCTAATTTGGATGTAAATTTTAAAAAAATAAAAAAATAAAACAAGTTAAAAAAATAGTATTCAGCAATAGAGAAAGACAGAAACAAATATCTCCTATATGACTTCATTTATATGAAGTTCAAAAACTGCCAAAACACCCAGTATAAAAAGACAAGCTAGAGATCCTTTTGGGGAGGAGAGGTAGATAGTGACTGGAGGGATCACTAACAGCAGTTTGTGGAATGCTAGCCCAGATGGCAGTTACATATATGTTGATGATCATTCATTGAGTTGTACATTTATGTTTCCACGCTTTAACACTCATAAATATTTGTGTTATACATTATAATAAAATGATTTTTTAAATATTAGTACTATTATATAACAGCTAACTGAGAGTTAAATAGGAACAGAAAGCCATTGACCGTCACAAAATAGCTTTCTGAAGTCATGTTTTTTATATTTGCTTTCTTATTTCCTAAAGCACATGCACAGTTTTACTATCTAAAACTAGAGAAATCCTAGGCTTAATTCCATGGCTGTGCTAATTTCTAAAGTACGTTTGTGTCCCATATTTTACCCAGGCATTTTATAGAGTCTATGGTTTTTAGATATATTTCTACTGTTTATAGATTAATTATAATTGATCTACCTCCTACCATCTTTCCTGTTATGTTCTTTGTTGAGAGGCCCAGAAACAAACCAACATTAAAGTGTTCTGAATTTCAAAATCAATCAATCAATAAATAATAAATAAATGAAAAGAAAAGAAAAAGAAAAAATCTTGCTATGAGAAAATGGGCTTCAAAGTCCGTCATTGCCAAGAAAGGTAGACTTTACAAATTATTTCAGGTCCTCCTGCAGACTATACAACAGATGGGCCCAGTTGATCTTATTAGAGTGTGTGGTGATCTTTGCCCACCAATAACCTCCTCTCTTCTTTGTCCTGGGTCCACAGAGAGGCTGCATTCCCAGCCTTCCTTGCAGGTAAGCATGACCATGTGGCTAAATTCTAGGCCACGGATGACTCAAAGTGCTGCTTGCCATTTCCAGACCAGGTTAAAAGATGTCCCGCCTACGCTTCTTTCTTCTGACAGATTTCTGGGATGAATGTCACTTCCGAGAGGATCTTGCAAGCTACACAGCAGAGCAACTACCACGCTGAATCCCCGAATGACTGCATGGGGCACATGGCAACTCATATGCTACGATGGCAACTATCAGTTCCTTTACCCACATTTACATGCTGTTCCCCATCAAGAGGTAGAGCCTATTCCTCCAGTCTTATGCAGTCTGGGCTAATTTAATTGATTTGACCGTTTCATAGAATAAAATGTTATTATGAGACTTCCTTGAAGCTTTCATCAAGGCTTCTTGGCACTCAGTCACCATGCTATTAGGAAGCCTATGGGGTCCTGTGGAGAGGCCCCTGGAAACTAGTTTTAACTTGCCAGCCATATGTGTAAATGATCCTGGAATACTGTCTTCTAGCTCTGGTCAAGCTGCCCTAGCTGTTATCATGTAGAGGAGAGAACTGACCAGCAGCATCTCAAATTCTGAATTCACAAAATCATGAAATATAATAGAAACAAGTGCTATTTCAAGCTACTAAGTTTTGACATAATGTTATGTTTCAATAAAAAACTGAAACACTATCTTACCTCCACCCAATCATTACCCTAGAATGTGTATGTGTAAGAAATAAGCCTCTAACTTTTCCTCTCTGTTAAGATAAAATTAACAATATATATATATATATATATATATATATATATATAGTGTATACAACATAATAATTTAATATAATATACATTGTGAAATGATTACCACCATTATTAATTAACATATCCATCACCTTCTCACATTGTTACCTTTGTGTGTTGGTGAGAACACTTAAGATCTACGCTTTTAGCAAATTTCAAGTATACATTATTATTAAGTACAATCATCATGCTGTACATTAGATTCCCAGAACTTATTTATCTTGTACCTGAAAGTTTGTACTCTTTGACCAACATCTCCCCATTTCCTACTTTCCAGCCTCTGGCAACCACCACTCTTCTTTCTGGTTCTCTAGCTTGACTTTTTTAGATTCCACACGTAAGTTATACCATACAGACAGATATACAGTATTTGTCTTCCTGCGTCAGGCTTATTTCACTTAGCACAATATCCTCCAGGATCACCCATGTTTTCACAAATGGCAAGATTTCCTTCTTTTTATGGCTGAATAATATCCCATTGTATGTATATACCATAGTTTCTTTATCTAGTCATCAACAGACATTCTTAGGTTGTTTCCATATCTTGGCTATTGTGAACAATGCTATAATGAACGTAGATCTGCAGATATCTCTTCCAGACACTGATTTCATTTCCTTTGGAAGCATACTCAGAAGTGGGATTGTTGAATCATATGACACTTCTATTTTTAATTTTTGAGGAAGCTCCATACTGTTTTCCATAATGGCAATATCAATTTACATTTCCACCGACAATGTACAAGGGTTTCCCTTTCTCCATTTTCTCACTGATTTATATCTTGTCTTTTTGGTACGAGTTATCCTAACAGGTGTGAGGTGGTATCTCACTGTGGTTCTAATTTGCATTTCCTTGATGATCTGTGGTGTTGAGCACCTTTCATATATCTGCTGGCCATTTGTATTTCTTCTTTTACAAAAAATTTCTCTTCAGGCCTTTTACACTTTAAAAATTGGGTCATCTGATTTTTTGGCTATTAAATTGCATAAATTTCTCATATATTTTGGATATTAACCCCTTATTGGATATGTAGTTTGCCAATGTTTTCTTTCATTGCATAGGCTGGCTTTTCATTTTGTTGATTGTTCCCTTGGCTGTGCAAAAGCTTTTTAGTTTGATGTAGCCCCACTTGCTTATTCTTGTTTTTGTTGTCTGTGCTTTTGGTATCATATCCAATAAATCACTGCCAAGACCTCTGTCAAGGAGCTTTTTTCCTATATTTTCTTTTTTTCCCCCTATATTTTCTTCTATGTTTTTTATGGTTTCAGGTCTTCCATTAATTCTTTAATCCATTTTTTAGTTCATTTTTGCACATGGTGTAAGATAAGGATCCAATTCCATTTTTTGCATGTGGATATCCAATTTTCCCAGCCCCATTTATTGAAGAGACTATCCTTTCCTATTTGTGCGTTTTTGGCACAAAAATGGTGGAAGATCAGTTGACTATATATGCATGAGTTTATTTCTGAGCTACCTTTTCTGTCCCATTGGTCTATGTGTCTGTTTTTATGCCAATACCATACTGTTTTGATTACTGTAGCTTTATAATATAGTTTGAAATCAGAAGTGTGATGCCTCTAGCTTTGTTCTTCTTTCTCAAGATTACTTTGGCTAATTAGAGGTGTTTTTTTGTAGCCCCTATTATTTTGAGCCTACATGTTTAGGTTGGTTTAATTGTCATTACAGGATGGGGGAGAGGTATTCCTTCCTCTTCTAGTACAAATATTGTGAGAAAAGTGGAGAGTGCAAGAAGAAGCAGAATGAATGTCAAACTGTCCTAATCTCCCCTCTCTTGATTGAAGTTTAAGAGGTAAGGGATGAGCACCGGGTGTTGTATGGAAGCCAATTTGTCAGTAAATTATATTAAAAAAAAAAAAGAGGTAAGGGAAAAAGCACTTGAAATACACTGAGGAAAACACTCAGGGAAAAAGGGCTTCTGCCAAGAATGATTCTTAGAAGAAATCATTTTGCAGGCTGTCTTTACAATCATGGGGCACAGCACACTATGTTGTGCAGGGACAGGACTTACAGGCATACCAGATAACCTCAAGTCACACACGGAATATACAGAACTCAAAAGTTCCCATGTGTCGCCAGTGTGGGGGTGTGGCACAGTTATCTGACATTAAGTTGGAGAACTCTGGTTGGAGTTGTCCTGGGGGCGGGGAGGCGGGGCAAGTGGTGCCAAAGCCAAGAGCTAGAGAGTTGATAGGGACAAGTTTGGAGTCACAACCATATCATAAAAGAAGGGGAGCCATGCCTTTGGAGAGTATGGCCAAGCCCTCTCAAACTGAGAGCTCAGTCCACAAGTTAAACAATCATCAGACCTCAACAGCAGACACTCCCAGACCAGTCCAGCCACTGCCCAGAGCAACTGAGAACTTGCTGTCCTCCCTGCCACCATCAGGGCACTTGAACCATATTTCCTTATGGTTCAAATATCATCCTTGAAAGGAACAGAGGAGAGTTAAGAAAAAGGGAGTCTATGAATTTTATCTGAATGAGACAGAGAATTTATCTAATGACATTGTATAAATTATTGAATCAGAAAATGCTTACTGAGTTGGTCTATAATGTTGTATCAGTACCTAGTATTATGGAAACTTATGAAGGAAATCAGATCAGCTACAGGAAAAAAGAGACCACATTTTCTCTACACATTGGAGTGTAGTTTGAGCACATGTATGACCCCACTGGATACATGTTGTCATTTCTATTTTCTTTTCTTTTAAAAAAAATTTTTTTTAATGTTTATTTATTTTTGAGAGAGAGAGAGCAGGAGAGGAGTGGGAGAAGGGCAGAGAGAGAGGGAGACCCAGATCTGAAGCAGGCTCCAGGCTCTGAGCTGTCAGCACAGAGCCCAACACAGGGCTTGAACCCACGAATCGTGAGATCATGACCTGAGCCAAAGTCAGATGCTTAACCGACTGAGTCACCCAGGCATCCCTCATCATTTATATTTTCTAGATAACCAAACCAAATCATCAATGTCAGAATTATATCCATGACGCAGCAGACACTAAACCTCATTTAAAGCTCAGCCCAGTGCTTTTTCTACAGATTCTGCTGCATCCTGACCTCATATTCTGTGTTTATTATTCTGCATATGCTTTAGACCTCAGATATAAACCTTGGACTTAGTTTTGGAATCTAGTTATAACTATAATGGGTGAGAGAGAGAGAGAGTACATGGTGTTTTGACACATTTACAACACACACACACACACACACACACACTTGAATAGTAAATATTTTCTATGCATTTACACACACACATCAAGAGAGGCAAATGTCACAGAGTACATGTATACCATGTACACAAATTTGTGTCATAGAATGTAAAGAATATATTTTGCATACCTATCCTATGGAACTATGGATACCTGGTCATTTTTCTTTGGCTCTGGTACTTGTTGTTCCTGTGTCCTATGGAGGAATGTCTGAAGAGGAATGTGGCTTGTTTGCCAAATACTCTAGTAACCTGAGGTCTACCACTTCTAGGAGGAAGTCAAGGGTTCTGCATTGCCTTGCCCTTAGAAGCATGTTCTTGGGGAGTATAAAAGCTCACCCCAAGCTACAAGAGAGTTAGGGAACCTATAATCTGCCTCTGGGAATCATAAATGATTACTAAAAAGCTGTTGATTGTGTGATGTCTTGAAGCTCCCTGTAGATTTGCTTCTCCAAGCAACTTTGTAAGACTGTGGACATTCTTTGTAAGAATGATATGGTCCTGATGGGCTGAATAGAGTAAGGATGGCTCTCTTTGTTTTTTTTTCATTTTTATTTTTATTTATTTTTATTTATTTTTCCAATATATGAAATTTATTGTCAAATTTCATACAACACCCAGTGCCCATCCCAAAAGGTGCCCTCCTCAATACCCATCACCCACCCTCCCCTCCCTCCCACCCCCCATCAACCCTCAGTTTGTTCTCAGTTTTTAACAGTCTCTTATGCTTTGGGTCTCTCCCATTCTAACCACTTTTTTTTTTCCTTCCCCTCCCCCATGGGTTTCTGTTAAGTTTCTCAGGATCCACATAAGAGTGAAAACATATGGTATCTGTCTTTCTCTGTATGACTTATTTCACTTAGCATCACACTCTCCAGTTCCATCCATGTTGCTACAAAGGGCCATATTTCATTCTTTCTCATTGCCACGTAGTACTCCATTGTGTATATAAACCACAATTTCTTTATCCATTCATCAGTTGATGGACATTTAGGCTCTTTCCATAATTTGGTTATTGTTGAGAGTGCTGCTATAAACATTGGGGTACAAGTGCCCCTATGCATCAGTACTCCTGTATCCCTTGGGTAAATTCCTAGCAGTGCTATTGCTGGGTCATAGGGTAGGTCTATTTTTAATTTTTTGAGGAACCTCCATACTGTTTTCCAGAGTGGCTGCACCAATTTGCATTCCCACCAACAGTGCAAGAGGGTTCCCGTTTCTCCACATCCTCTCCAGCATCTATAGTCTCCTGATTTGTTCATTTTGGCCACCCTGACTGGCGTGAGGTGATATCTGAGTGTGGTTTTGATTTGTACTTCCCTGATGAGGAGTGACGTTGAGCATCTTTTCATGTGCCTGTTGGCCATCTGGATGTCTTCTTTAGAGAAGTGTCTATTCATGTTTTCTGCCCATTTCTTCACTGGGTTATTTGTTTTTCGGGTGTGGAATTTGGTGAGCTCTTTATAGATTATGGATACTAGCCCTTTGTCCAATATGTGATTTGCAAATATCTTTTCCCATTCCGTTGGTTGCCTTTTAGTTTTGTTGGTTGTTTCCTTTGCTGTGCAGAAGATTATTATCTTCATAAGGTCCCAGTAGTTCATTTTTGCTTTCAATTCCCTTACCTTTGGGGATGTGTCAAGTGAGAAATTGCTACGACTGAGGTCAGAGAGGTCTTTTCCTGCTTTCTCCTCTAGGGTTTTGATGGTTTCCTGTCTCACATTCAGGTCCTTTATCCATTTTGAGTTTATTTTTGTGAATGGTGTGAGAAAGTGGTCTAGTTTCAATTTTCTGCATGTTGCTGTCCAGTTCTCCCAGCACCATTTGTTAAAGAGACTGTCTTTTTTCCATTGGATATTCTTTCCTGCTTTGTCAAAGATTAGTTGGCCATATGTTTGTGGGTCTAGTTCTGGAGTTTCTATTCTATTCCATTGGTCTATGTGTCTGTTCTTGTGAGGATGGCTCTCTTTGTATGCTGATGTCATACTCCCAGATAGTTCTGGCAGTTCTCAGAACATGAGGAAGTGAGAAACAGTGACCCCCTTACCCTCCAGAAGATTTAGCTGAAGAGAAGTACCATTACTCAAAGAAGCCCATTCAGAGGGGAACAGCTGCCACAGGAGCTGTAAGTGGGAGCCAATGGAAGTGACTAAGGAGCATCACAAAAAGAGGTTCACTAGAGAGGATTTCTTCCCTGTAGCTCCTTTTAGGGTGAGTTCATTCATCTTAAGAAAGAAGGAAGTCAATCCACAGTTTCTAATTATCATCATAAGGGGAAAAAAGTGAATTTTCTTGCGAGAAAAGTAGTGGAGTTGGAACTTCAGAAACTCCAAGTAAGAGCTTACGTCAGCATGGAGACTTCTCAGCCTTGAGAGTCATCTCAGGAAAGAGTGCTATATTCACAAAAGGGGGTGAGTGGTAAAGGATTGCTCTTATAACCTCGTATGAAAAGCAACAGAACTTCAGTTAACAGTCCTTTTCTTCTGTGTTTGAGGTACAAAACTGCAAAACTGTTGCATTTGAAGGGCTTATTTTGAACATTGCTGGCACCTGTGAAGGGATGTTTTCAAAACTATCGCTCCCAAAACGAAGCAGAATAACAGCAGGCTCCCCAATCGTTTAAGAAGCCCCAAAAGCATTGAGAAAAAAAGAAAGCGACCGGCATATAGGAGTGTTCAAATAATATGTTGGGTCTTATTTGATCTTTAAGGTTTAAGTAGGTATGAAATTCATCTGCTGGAAGTACTCTCTGTGTCTCTGATCTTTGTTCTTTGGTATAACCACAAGTCTTCAACTACACTGGATCTCTACCTTCTGATTTATCCATTTTGCCATCCTCGACCTTCACACATTTTAAACATTAAATTAGTCATGCTCCCAAATTCATTTTCCAGATACATGTTTTTCAAATGTTAATTTCAATGATAACTGTCTTAAAAAAATGATAGGTTCAGGCTAAGTACGTAGCACTATTGCCACCAGATAGGCAGTCTAGACTCCTGGCAAGGCACCCGTAATTTTTTTTTTCTTTGTATTTAATATCTTTTGACCTAATAGATTAGTTTTAGGAGGACAAGTTGACTTAAAGAGAAATCTCAGCACAAGAGCAATGTCCCTTTTGGAGGCCCTTAGAGAGTAAGCAAAGAATCAGAATCAGATTCTAGAAGGTTTCTTTATTTCTGTTTCAGAATCTTCTAAGAAAAATAAATCATTATCCATGTCTTATGGAAAATAAAGAAACTGGAAACAGGAACTCTTTTGGACTATGATTCTGGGACTTGAGTGATTGGAGTCTGTGATTATTTTGGCTCTTAATCTCCAGGGACAGTAACCTTCATAGTCTGTCACCTATGGCATCTATTCTCTAGTAGGATAATTTTTTAAAAGGGCCAATAAAAACAATTCCATTTTTCATGCAATTTCCCCTTTCCCTTTGTATCAATGAGTTACATGTAGACTGGAAGCACACTTGCACCAATCAAGTGACTCCTAATGACTTCTTACTTCTCAGTATTTAAGGGAGAAATTGAAAGTATTTTTCATCTATTCTAATGACACATGGTAACAAGACTACATAATATGGTTGTAAGAAAGAGACGGCAGATTTTAGAGCTAAGCAGATAGAAAGACACTTTTAGGATTCATTGGAAAAAGGAAGAGACACTTTGGCCCAGTTAGGTAAAGTAGGTGGAAAGTAGAGGGAGAGAATATCAGCAACACTGGGGAAGGATTTAGATTTCCCTTCATCCTGGCAGCTTCAGAGGTGGGGAAAGTAGACTCTGGTGGAGTAGACTATATAGGCAAGAACTATTGTGCAATCTGTGTTTTCCTAAAAGATAGGAAATGAAGCTATCCTAGTACTTGACTGACAGGGAAGGAGAAAAGGCTAGTACCAGTGAAGAGAAGAGAGTTGACAGAAAGGACCTTAAGGAAGATCTTGGGCCACTTTGACTCTTAATCAAATGTAGTTTGGTCTTGGGAAACTGGCAGGCTGAACACAGAAGTAAATGTATCCTAAGGTCATGTGCACATTTGAGAAAACAAATGAACTGTCTTTGAGTGTGGTTGAGTGCATTTTGCAGACTGAGATGTCTCAGGAATTCTCAGTATCTATATGTAACCTACCCATTTAATGAGCATATGTACAGCAAAAAGATGAATAACTGAAATAGTCAACACAGCAAAATTTAAAATAAATTTATTTGTTCAAGACATTTTATTGATTCCCTACTACTTACGCATTCATTCTAAGCACTCAGAAAATTCTGTTCCTTTAAGTATTTTATGTTCTTATCAGAAAAGACAGGTAATTAACCAAAATAAACAAAGTATATGATAAGTAAGTTGGTGATAAATGCTATGGAAAAGCATTCCAAGCAGACATAAGAACAAGCAAAAGGGCCTTGAGCTAAAGGAATGCTGGACAAACAAGTTCAGAGACTAGATGAGAGAAATGTAGAACTGAGGTCAAAAAGGTAACTGGGAATCTTATTATGATGGATCTGGGAGGTCATCAATAGCAGTTATGTGTTTCCACATATCAAACTACCCTCAAACCTAGTGACTTTAAACAACAGTCATCATTTCTTTTGCTTACAAACATGCAACTTAGGGAGAGATTTATGAAAACGGCGAATCTTTGCCCCACACAACATCAAAGGGTGCTGCTCAATGAGGGGCTGGAGCGTCCACATAAGTGACGGCTTAATCACATGCCTGTCAAGTTAGCGGTGGCTGGGAGCACAGTCAGAATTATGGGCCATATGCCTTATTTCTTCTCTTCATGTTCTCTCCTTAGGTATTTTGGGCTTCTTCACAGAATGATGGCCAGGTTCTAAGTGTGAGCATCCCAAGAGAATAAGGAAGAAATGCATGGTATTTCTATGACCTAGCCTTGAAGTCATAGAGTACCATTGCTGATGTACCTCACTAGTCAGGTCAGCCTAAAAGGTTTGTATGGTTTCTTCTTTTTAAAGTATTTTATTTTTATTTTCTTAATGTTTATTTACCTATTTTGAGGGAGGGAGAGAGAGAACTTGAGTGGGAGAGGGGCAGAGAGAGAATCTCAAGAAGGCTCTGTACCGTCAGTGCAGAGCCTGGGGAATGACAAGGCTCTATAAAAATATGGGGACAGGTGCACCTAGGTGGCTCAGTCAGTTAAGCATCCGACCTCAGCTGGGGTCATGATCTCATGGTTCGTGAGTTTGAGTCTTGCATCAGGCTCTCTACTGTCAGCAGAGAGCCTGCTTCAGATCCTATGTCCTCCTCTATCTCTGCCCCTTCCCCACTCATGTTTTTTTCTCTCTCTCAAAAAAAAATAAAGGCATGTGGACAGGAGATATCGTGTGGCCATCTTTGGAAAATACAATCTGTCAAATCATAATAATAGCTTTGGAATTATTCTGAGTGAATAGAGTGACCATTATGGTGCGTTGAGTAGAGAAGTGACTTAAGTTTTCAACAGGTCATTCAGTCTTCTGTGTTGAAAGTAGACGATAGTGGGGCACCTGGGTGGCTCAGTCAATTAAGCATCTGACTTCAGCTCAGGTCATGATGTCATGGTTTGTGAGTCTGAGACCCATGTCAGGCTCTGTGCCGATAGCTCAGACCCTGGAACCTACTTCAGATTCTGTGTCTCTCTCTTTCTTTGCCCCTCCCCTGCTTGCACTCTGTCTCTCTCTCTCTCAAAAATAAATAAACATTCAAAAAAAATTTAAAAAATAGGAAGAAAATAGATGATGGCAAGGGCCAAAATAGGGTAATAGTAAAGAGGCTACTGGTGTACTAGGGTGAGATGTGAATGTGACTTGGACTAAAGTTGTAGCAGTGGAGATAGTAAGAAGTGGGGAGACTCAGCATATTTTGAAGGTAGAGCCAACATGATTTGCTAAGAGATTAGTAGCAGGGTGTGTGAGAAAGAGAAGAGTCAAGAATGATACCAAAGAGGGTATCCTTTCCTTCTAAACATGGCTTTTATCAAACTCTCCCCAAGATAACAATTAGAAAATTGAATAAAATACACACACGTGCGCGTGGACACACACACACACACACACACAGCCAAAAACACTTGTTTAAAGGCAGAAGAAGGATCCCAAGGCAGACAGAAAAGACTTGAGGATCTAAGATACCAAAGGGAAAGGAAACGCATGAAGGTGAACCTAACACTTCCTGTTACTTTCTCTTTTGGGTCATTTGCTGGTTTATAATTGGGGCATGTCTGAGAGCTGAGAAGCCGAGCAGAAATATGATGCTAACTGGCAAAGAAGCATCAAGGTGCTAAAGAGACAAAGTTGGAGTTCAAGGCTATGAGCAGCCAAGAGTAGAGGGAAAAGACCTCAGACAGCAGAAAAGTGCAAAAAGATACAAAAAAGGTGAGTTAAACATTTGGTGCTGCTTTCTCTTTTAAAGGTTTCCAAAAGGCCTAGAAGCTGAGCAGCACCATTACAATGGTGTTAAATTTTCGAAAACTTTAAGAACTCCTCAGTCACTGATTCAAAAGGCACTGTATACTCAAACAGAAAAAACATAAAGAAACTACAGTGAGTCATAGCATAGTAAAACTACTAAAATCCAAAAACCAACCAAACATTGTAGAGATAACCAGAGAAAAAGGAAACATAAGCTATAAAGAAGCTACATTAAAACAATAACATGATGTCTGATTTTTTAATAGAAATGAGAGAAGCTAGAAAACAAGAGAACAACATCTTGTTGAAACAAAGGACAGGTGTCTAGAAGGGTATTTCTATGTCAAAAATATACTTGTTTCATGGATTTTGAAATAAATTTTAGATTTGCTGTCCAGTAAAGTTGTATTTATTTATATCCCTACAAATGATCTACTAGAGTGCTCATTTTGTTGTATTCACTAGCACAGATAATTATCATATTTTGATCTTTGCTGATTTAGAAAATAAAATACTATTTGAAATCTCAATTTATATTTCATTGATTACTAATATGGATCATTAATCGTTTCATACTGTATTTGGCTTCACTCACATTTTCCTACATTTAGCAAATCTTAGATGCTCCCAGTTTTATTGCCTGCCCACTGATTATTACGGGCACATGGAAAGATCATCACTGTGTTGGTATCTTTATTTTGTATCTGACCACTTTCCTAAGCTCAGTTGTTAGATTTAGTAGGTTTCAGTGAATTCTCTTGGGTTTTCCAGGTAGTTAATTTATACTCTGTTAAGTAATGATAATTTTGTCTAAGAGGTATACTTCTTATTACTTTTGCTTGCTTTTCATCAGGTAAACCTCCAGAATAATACTGAAAAATGTAAACATTATTATATTTGTTTCTTTTTTTTCACCATACATATAATAATGTTGGCTTTGATTTGTGATAAATATGCTTTGTCATTATATAAGCATCCTTCTATTTCTAGTTTACTGAGATGTAATTTTAAGAGTGTTTAATTTCATCAAAGTCATTTTTAACATTTATTATAAATTTATTTGTCTATAGTCTCTTTTGTCCTATCAATGTGGTAAATTATATTAATATATTTCCTAATGTTGAACTCTCACCGTATTCCTAAAATAAGTGCTATTTTTTAATGTTCTGATGTATTTTCATTTATGGTTTTTGTATCCTATAATCTTATCTCCATCTTTGTCAAGTTTTGGTAGCAGATTATGCTAGCCACATGTAATGAATGAACTACAATGTCCATAGTTTTACATACTCTGGAATAGCTCCATTAGCATAATTTATTCTAAAAAGGTTTTCCAATAATTTATAATAAAACCTATGTGAGGTACAGGAAAAGAATAAATTCTTTGACAATTTTGTTGATTTCTCTTGTGATTACTTGTTCCTTTGTTTTTGTTGTTTTAAGTTCTCTGTTTACGATTTTTAATTCATATATTTCCTGGAAAAATTATATATTTCATCAAATTTTTCAAATAGATTAAAAAGAATTGTGGATAGTGCCCTTTTGTAAGTTTTCTGGGTCTAAAGTTACATCAACTTTCTTGTACTGTTTGTATTTACAAACTTTTCTGTTTTTCTTAATTCCAATGGCCAGATTTTTTCTAGAGTTTTTACTGAAGCTGATCTTAGATTTTTACCAATCTTATTTATTTGTAGTTTCTAATTTATTATTTTCTGCTTTTATGGTTGTAAACTCCTTTCTCCTGCTTTCTTTTGGGTTTATTTTGTTGCTACATTTTTAGCATCTTGGGTTGAAGTTTTAATTCATATAATTTCATTCTTTCTTATTTATCAAATAAGGTCTTTAAATTTCTGAATATTTATATATTGTATGTGTAATATAAGCATCCATCCTTTGTACATGTATATGCAAAAAAGAACTTTAAATGCCATTTTTGAGAAATGTACCTAAAAAGACCATATTTAAAGGATGTGAATATGCAAGAAAGTTTGAACAATCTCAGAGTACAGTGAAATTTCTGTTAGCTATAACAACTAACTGGAACCATCCAGCTGGATTTGTGTCTTATTTTCCACTTAAAAATTGTTTTTCTTAATGTTTTTATTTATTTTTGAGACAGAGAGAGACAGAGCATGAGCAGGGGAGGGGCAGAGAGAGAAGGAGACACAGAATCTGAAGCAGGCTCCAGGCTCTGAGCTGTCAGCACAGAGCCTGACATGGGGCTTGAACTCACGGACTGTGAGATCATGTCCTGAGCTGAAGACGGACACTGAACCGACTGAGCAACTCAGGAGCCCCTTATTTTCCACTTTTTTTTTTTTTTAATTTTTTTTTTCAACATTTTTTATTTATTTTTGGGACAGAGAGAGACAGAGCATGAACGGGGGAGGGGCAGAGAGAGAGGGAGACACAGAATCTGAAGCAGGCTCCAGGCTCTGAGCCATCAGCCCAGAGCCTGACGCGGGGCTCGAACTCACGGACCGCGAGATCGTGACCTGGCTGAAGTCGGACGCTTAACCGACTGCGCCACCCAGGCGCCCCCTTATTTTCCACTTTTAAAGGCAAATTGTATTATAGGTGGGCAGGATTACATAAGATACATATTAAAATTTTAAAAATCTTCAAGGGGATTACTTGGGTCAATGCATGTTGATTCCAAATTCTCATACCTTTTTCAGTTCTTTATAATGATCAATTGTGTCTAAAAGGATGTCCTGAGGCATTGCGAGATTATTTTTATTATATTAGTCTTAGGAAATGTCATGAGTACATTTCTAGAAGGATTGGGGTAATATTTACAGGGATTTTGACAAAAAGAACTTTCCAGTTAATTCTTGATTATCTACAAAATACTTCATTGTCTGAACATTTAAATGAAACATTATTTTATAATCTTTCTTATATGCTTACATTTACTGAGCACTTAGTATTCTACCACTTTTGGTATACTGTCTTATTTAATCTTTGTAACAACATAATGAGAAAGACAATGATAGAGAAACTGAGGCACACAGTGGTTCAGTCTCAGAGTAAATGGCAAAGGAAGGACTCAAATCCATGGCCGCCAGAGCCCATGTTAATTCTTTACTGTACTACCTCCCAAAGGGTGGAAAATGTGAGGCCACAAAAATCACAAGAGAAATCCTTGTGTAAATTTACCACAGGCTGGAACAAGATGGGACAGCAATGGCCCAACAATATGGCTGTGTAACTTTTTTCATAGCTATTTCACTAGTCTGGATGAGAGAGTGGCTCCTCCAGTGCAGTTCGCAACCCCTTAAAGAAGATGACACTTTTATTGCCATTGCAGGGAGGAATTACGTACATTATAGCATTAGCAAAAGCACCTAGATTGTTTCTGTGTAGTCTGCCAGGTCATGTACAAATTTTCCCATTCAAAGGAATCTAATCTAAAGGAGCCTTTGCCTCAGTATGATACCACACCCAAATGAAGTATGTGCTTTTATTTGTCTGTGGCATCAGTGTTGGGAACCAGGTGCAATGTCCCTAGCAGAGCACAAGATGTGTCCTCAAGGAGGCCACCCTCAAAGGATCTTTTCTTTCACTTCCATAGGTTCCTTCCAACTTGGCATGGGATGGGAACTTTGGGTTTGCTTCAGGAGAATCCTTTGTTTTTAAAAAGCTAATACGTATTTCCTCATTTTTCTTGGCAAAAAATAAAACAACAATCATATTAACACTTGGTACTAACAATGAGAACACAGAGAAAGATTAAAAGTGGCAATTAATTAGGCTACTCCGCTGGATAGCATTCCAGAGGACACAGAAAATTCACTTAAAAACACCAATCCATACATAGTCCCAAACTTTTCCATTTTCATATATTTATCATGATTTTACCATACTTCAGTAACAATCAGATAAAAGATGATGATCTGACTCTGACACTTATTCAGGATGACTTAAGTTTTTGCCACAGCACAAGCCTTCCTTTGCAGGGACCAAACGTATGAAACTTTTATCACGCTTTCTACCTTGCCTGCCAAGTGCTCAGGAGTTTCTCTTAGTTCTTCTGCCTGCATCGTCACGCAATGTCTTCTTTAAAAAGGAAAAATAAAGGACCTTGAACAAAACAAACAGTTGATATTGATCTAAGCTCACTACAAAGGAAAGTAATTAAAGGACAGATCATTATTTCTCTGATGCAATTTTAATCGCCCCCACAATAAATTCTCTACCCTGATTATCCCGCAACATTCAGAGATTTGGGCTATTGTGTTCCAGGTTTCATGCAACATAGTTCAATGGAATGACCTCATGAATGTGATCAAGGCAGGTTTATTTGGTTCTTGTTTTAGTAAGTACTGTCTTACTCATCAGCTGCCTTTTTATTTTTTTTAAGACCTTGGATAAATAACTTCAATAATGAGAAAGAGTTTACAGAAATGTAGTTGTGTCAACAAGAAATGAGTTTTCATTGACTGTTAGTGTAATTATGTCTCATATTTAAAGACTTGGGAGGGAACAAAGTCTTCAAATTTAGGCTGTATCTTTAATAACTTTCAAACATTCTATATAGTACAATAAAGTAAAATAGTTTAAATTCATGTTGAAAGGAAATTAATTGTGTTCCAGTATAATAAGATTTCAGAGGACATTTCTCATATGAGAAAAGTAGAATAAAAACATGTTCAAATTGTTGTTTTCATTGCATCGATTTTCTATTTATTGCCTTCTCCTCTAAATATTGAGCTACTCATAATTTTGGAATAATAGCACTAGATATTATAATACAGCATTTTGTATTTAGCATGGTTTTATCTTTCAATCCTTCGTGTGAAAATCTTTTCTTTCTATTTTTCTCATTAAATTATTTCATTCCTCGCCTAACCATAGTCATGTTCTGCCCCTTACTAATTTTGGGATGTGTTTTGCTTCTCCAACCAGATTATAATCCCCTGGCAGAAAGGGGAGCATGTTTTACCCACTTTGTATTGTTACCGCACAGCCCAGTCCCTTAGAGCAGTGGGTAAGCAAGAAACATTTATCGATTATGGTTTGGAGCTTGTTCAATGAAGATTATGCAAAATCAGAATGAGAAAATAATTAATGTAATTCATGCAACATTGTATTAGAGCAAAGAAGATCAGTATTTATGAAACAGGCATGATATACTAGACACTAGATATACAGCATGTAATGGAACCCTTGAGGTAGTTATTTATTAGTTCCCACTTTTCAGTGTGGAAATGGAGATTCAGTGAGTCAAAGTTCAGAAGCTTGGACTTAACTGCTGCAGAGCCAGGTTTTAGGTCTGATTCCAAAGCATAACCCCTTTCCACTGTGCCATGCTTCCTTTTATGAAAACATTAAAACACAAACCTCTCTATAAAATTATATCTTTCATTTGTTGTGCAAGAAGTGAATGATATTTCTTGCTGCCAAAGTAGCAAGTAACCTTCTTCCACTGAAGGTTAGAGGGGAGAGCAACTTGTCAGCATACTATGTAAAATTAAGTGTGCACTCTAGATTATTAAAGGATTGTTTAAAAAACTAAGTCTGATCTCAAATTAGAGAATTTAGATGGGAAGATAACTCAGCAAGAGAGGAAACTCCTGGCAAAGAAACTGTGGCAGTATGAGGAAGAAAATATGGTATTATAGGGACCGATATGATGCTACTATTTGGGTACAGAAGAAGAAGAGAGGAGAAAGGATATATATGAATATGCACGGAATATTTCTGGAAGCATCTATATGTCATAGTCATTGTTCCCAAAGAGGATCACTGAGTGCTGGGAGAGAGAAGGAAGGAGACTTTTCACCATATATTGTTTCTTTACGTTTTGGGTTTTATAAAATGAAAGTTTGCTTTAAAAAATAAAAATAAAAAGTAACTAAATTAAGAGGCTGATGTGGCTTCATAAATATCTCTTGAATTCAGACATGAGAGGGTATATTTAATAATTGTTATAACAATAATAAGAAGGTTTTGTATATATCTGAAATACACAACTTCAAAATGCTTTTGCTTATATTTTATAATTTAACCATAGTTCTATAATGGCTTCCCTTATAAGATGTAGTATTTTTTAACTATATTTTTATAGATAAAGAAACAGATTAAGCAACTTGGCCCAGGTCACAAGCAATAGATGGCCCCTAATGTTTTGACTCTGAGTTCAATGCTTCTATCTTACAAAAGATAGCAGGAGAGACAGTCCAGAAAAGTACAGAAGAGTGTCTCTAACTTGTTATAATAAGGTAGACAGAATAAAGTCCTGATTAAGATAAAGCTAACAAAAATTCAGAAGACTGCAAAATTAAATATATTTATAAGAAGAACAAGAATTTCATAAGCTCATTGCTTGTGAAAGATGACAGAGAGAAGATGGGCTTGCCCACATTCTAATTTGCTTTTATCATCAACATGATAACATGATTGGCTGAAAAGAGGGAACACACTTCAGAAGGGTTAACTGAAGCCTGAGACTGGTTAAGGGATAAAAAGAGTGTATGTAATTACTCTCAATGAGCTTGGATCTCATTACCCATGCAGATTACATCCAAGATACAAAAAGAGCTTGTGCTAGTGATGGATGGTAGACAACAGAGGTGCTGAGAGGCTGTGTATGTGTACATACCTGATCTTTAAAGGGATGAAGAGAACAGATCTTGCAAACCATGTGCCATAAACTAAGCTATTGATTCTAGACACAATTCTAGAAAGGGTTAATAATGAATAGCTTAGAAATCCTTATGAATACCCTAGTCACAGAGTGGAATCAATTGCATTATGTACTAGTTTGCTGGGACTGCTATACGAATTTCTCACAATTCTGGAGACAAGAAATCTGAGATCGAGGTGTTGGAATGGTTGGTTTTTCCTGAGAGCTCTCTCCTTGGCTTATAGATGGCCCATCTTCTCCCTATGTCTTCATATGGTCCTTTCTCTGAGACTGCCTATGTTTAAACTTCCTCTTCTTGTAATGATAGCAGTCATATTGGGCTAGGGTCCAGCTTAATGACCTCATTTTAATTAAATTACCTCTTTAAAGGTCCTATCTTCAAATGCAGTCACATTCTAAGGCACCGGGGGTAAGGACTTCAACAAATGAATTCTAGGGGATACAATTCAGCCCCTAACAGATTAAGTCAGACTTTTCTTTTCATTCTTAATAACAATACAGCTAAAAAGAGGAAAACTAAATACCACTGGTTTTTAACCAAAATGTAGGAGAGGTGTGTTAGAATCAACTGGAATATTTTTCCAAAGTATATTCTCTGTCCCCACCACCCACATGGAGATTCTGATTATTCAATATTCTCCCCCTGCTCCAGCTGAGAGCTACCATTAGACATTTTTAAAAGCTAACGTTTATTGGACACTTTCTATCTGTCAAGTACTGTTAAGTGCTTTATGTGGATTATTTTATCTAATCCTCATGAAAATCTAATGAGACAATTCTATAAGATATTATCCTCATTTGATAGATAAGAAGTCTGAGGCCCAGAGAGGTTAAGTAATTTGCACAAGCTCTCAAAGCTAGTAAATTGAAGAGCCAGGATTCAAAACCAGCATATCTGGCTCTAGGTTCAATGTTCTTAACCACTGCACCATTCTGTCTCAACACAGTATATCTGAAGTTCAGCAAAGCACTTCTCAGAATGCCTCACGAACACAATGATATAATAGAAACTGAATTATAAAACAATTAAGCAGGTCTATAAATTTTGAATGGCTCTTCCTAAAGAACATTAGCTAGTGGATTGATTACAACATGGAAACATGGTTTCCACTTTTCATGTCACGGGCCTCTTTCCCTGGTCCCACTCTAGTCTATATTTAAATCAGTGATTTACATAAGAACATAAACAAGCAAGATTATCAAATGAACAAATGAGATTGAACTGGGAAAGATGGAAAATATTTGTATCTTAGAATTAGAATTTGTATTTCAACTCTATGTGGGAAACAACTGTGAGGTAATACACAATGCTGCCAGTGGAATGGGGATCACTTAGCCTGTGGGTTCTCAGGGGCATTACAAAGGGAGGTCTCCTGGTCTGTCTTGATGTCACCTTCCAGTCCTCTTGGTTGAAAGGTCATGAAGAACATGAGGACATGGAATCAGAAGGAAGAGATATGAAAGAAGTGACTTAGTAAACTCCAATATAGACATAGAGGGATAAGGCCAAGTTAACACCTCACTTGTGAACCAAAAATCTTAACTAGAAGACTTTAGAATCTTTGAAATTTTCTTGTTTTTAAAAAATCTTGTTTATTTCTTTGTGGCCATCAGCAGGAAAAGTCCCAAACCCTTGAGATCACAAAGGATCTATGTCATAGCCTATGAAAACAGCAAGTAAAGATGTGCTGAGGATACAGCTTCTTGTTCCTCAAATTCTGGGGCAGGGGTAATGGAAAGATCCTAAGAAACAGAGTGACTGGTGACTGAGGCCAAGTGTCTGAGGTCTGAAGTCCGCTTGCAGGCAAGAAAGAAAGGTCCACAGACTGTCCAGAGTTGGGAAGGGGGCACCCAGGGTGTGAAAACAGAAAATCCTGACAGGGCCTCTTGTAACTGGAATTATTTAATAAATGGACAGGAGTATTTTTAAGGTAACGTGTTCCCTGCATAGGATGAATAAAGTTGTAGAGGGGTTTGTGTTGAGGATAAGGGTTGTTGCAGATTCTGTTATGAATCTACCGATTCTACAAAAGATGGTTCAAACTAGAGGTTATGCCTAAGATTGTACATTAATAAAATTCTGTATATTTGTATATTTACAGTATACAAAGTGTTTTTTCAGACTGTACATCTAATGTTTACATTATCTCCTTTAATTATTCCCTCGTAAAGTCACTCCCATCCAGCTTCTACTTCCACTACTCTACTAAATTGTTTTTAATAAGTGACCTCCTACTTTCTACATAAAATCAATGCTTTTTCATCCTATCTCATTAAACTCAAACTCTTTCCCACGCTGCCTTCCATAACATCACACAGTTCCAATAATTTCCCTCCGCGCCCTGTCCATTCCTTCTTTTTTTTTTTTTTTTAACATTTATTTATTTTTGAGACAGAGAGAGACAGAGCATGAATGGGGTAGGGTCAGAGAGAGGGAGACACAGAATCTGAAACAGGCTCCAGGCTCTGAGCTGTCAGCACAGAGCCCGACACGGGGCTCGAACTCACGGACCGCGAGATCATGACCTGAGCCGAAGTCGGCCACTTAACCGACTGAGCCACCCAGGCTCCCCTGTCCATTCCTTCTTGATCTTCTATTTCCATTGCAGGCTCTTCTGCATCTGAAAAAGTTGGGGCTCTTTGGGGTTTTGTCCTTGGTCCTGTTTACTTCTCAAGCCCCAATTTCTCCTTAGATAATCATATCTAAACCTGAAGACTAGTTACCAATGTTCCCCAAATATCTACAGTTGAGTCACTGTCGCTGACCTCCAAACCAGTTGTTCTGACTGTATACCGAACATCTTCATTTGGTCATCCCAGAGGATTTTCAGATCTCACGTGCCTAAAATGGAATGAATCATCTGGCCTTCTAATTTCCTCTTCTCTCTCAATGTCGCCAACGTTGTTGGATTACAACATCATTTCCCAACTTCCAAGCCATTAACCTGGAGATCGTTCTGGACTTCCCTTATTTTGTACTCATAATCAGTCACCAAGTGTGGTTGTTTCCTAATCATCTCAAACTCGTTCCCTTTTGCTATAACTCCAATACTTACCATCTCTTGCTGGACAAATGGAATAACCTCCTGCTCCAGTCCTAGATTTCATCAGTCCATCTTACACCTCCCAGCCCAAGAGATCTTTCAAAAACACAAACCTTATGAAGCGACTGCCCTGCCACACTTGCTCACCCCTGCCTTCAGGTTAACAAACAAACTTTACAGTTTGGCTCGGAGTACATTCTGGAACATTTCTATATTTGTACCTCAGATACCACATGTGAAAGTCACATTATTCATCAAATAGTTCCCAATCACATCATCCCCTACCACACTTTTGTGTTATGTTATTCGCTCCATATTGGCCATTTTTTCCCATTCTGTCTTTTACTCAGCTCAGACATTGCTTCCTTTCTGACTCCTTCTTAGTTGTCCTTTTCCCCTAAAGAGTTAAGAATCTCTTCCATGCTCCTGTGGCACCCTGTACGAAGTTCTCTATTTGTACTTATTATGTATTTTCACAGCTCATGTATGCATCTGTCTCCTTCAAGGATGTAAGCTCCTTAAGCAGATGCTACATACCGATTCTCTTTGTGCCCTGGCAGCTAGTATAGCAGTGCCTGACTTGTAGCACAGAGGGGGAAAAATAGCCAAAATGGAAAGAGTCATAGGATAAACTTGTAAAGAAGTGATTGGTTTCCATCACAGAGCATCTGAACATTAATGCAGTTCGTGCGTCTCTGATAGGCATACCTAGTTTGCCCAAGATTAGTGACCTCCTCTTCTAGCACTGCTCTTGCCTTCTGCTACTGCAGGACTCCAGAGGGAAAGAGAGGATGAGACTTTGGGAGGCTCTCTGATCACCTGTATTATATTCAGTGCCCTTGATGGACCTCCTAGATACCCCAAGCTCCACCTTCATAGGCTTTACCAAGAGAAAATAAAGAGGGTAAAAAGAGGGACACGTTTAGAAAATGAGGTGGGAAGGGCACTTTGGAGAGGCCCAACCTGAGCAAACGGGCAGCAGGAGTTTAGCTCTTTAAAGAAGAAAGGGGGCATCATGTTCCATGGTTCCCAATGGCAAGTGGAACTCAAAAGATAGTCCATGAGGCCAAGCCACAGATCCAGCAATGTACCAGAAGGGACACTCTGTATGTCAGCTGGCAGGGCAAGAAATTCAGAGGCAAAATGTTACATATCTCACATTACTGAAAGTGGGTAATTTGTGACCTTAAAGAAAATTGGCAAGCAGGTAATGCAAGGCAGGCTGAATGCCTGCAGGACCAACAAGTAGTCAGTTTCATGGTCACTGTCAGCTTACCTTTAATGGACAAATAACCTAAAAATTCAGGGCCTTTGGGACAAATTCAACCCACAGCCTATTTTGAAAAGCCTGTGAACTAAAATGATTTTTACATTTTAAAAATATAAAAGAATGGCGTGCCTGGGTGGCTCAGTCGGTTAAGCGTCCAACCTCGGCTCAGGTCATGATCTCACAGTTTGTGGGTTTGAGCCCCATGTCGGGCTCTGTTCTGACAGCTTGGAGCCTGGAGCATGCTTCGGATTCTGTGTCTCCCTCTTTCTCTGTTCCTCCCCTGCTCTCACTCTGTCTCTCTCTCTCAAAAATAAATAAAGATTAAAAAAAATGTTTTAAATAATAAAAATATAAAAGAATAACAGAGAAGAGTATGTAACAGAGACCATATGACTCAAAGACTAAAACATTCACTCTCTGACCCTTCACAGAAAAACTTTTCTGATCCTTGTATAGATGGTTCTGTACAGCTAAGTCTCCATTTGCTTCCAGAATGGTTTATAAAACTGCAGTCATTGGGATGAAATTTTTGAAAGTTATGCTTTCATTACATTATTATAACCAACTTCGATTTTTTTTATGTTAAAGGTTAAAAAGTAGACTTTATTATTGCTTCTATGGATGATTTCCATTTGTAGAACCTCTATGTTCTAGTTGGGGAAAAAATATAGGACAGGAAGTTAGGAGATCCGGTTCCAGTGACAACATCAGGACTGGTTGCAGACCTTAGGTGGCTCATTTTACATCACAGCATCCTAATTTCCTAATCTGCAAAATGAGGATAATGCTTGCCTTACCATACCTTGTATGGTATGAGGATACAGTGAAATAATAGATGTAGCAGGCTTTGCAAACTTGAAAGAGAGATACAAATAGAGGTATTATTATAGATGTGACATCATCAACCCTTAATTACAGCCATTTGGGGGAAGATGAAAGAGATAAATTAAGTTGTTAGTTATTAGTGGAAATTCTACTCTTTATTCTTTTATCTCTTTCTCATTAAATCTTTAACAAAACTAACAAGTGTCAAGGCTTATAGAGTTTAAAGTTTTATTCCTTAGTTCAGTAAATTAGTGTATTGATTGTATATTACATGCTCAGTACCTCATACCCCATTCCCACCTTCTCCTGTGGATCCCTACCCTCCAACATGCCTGTGGCAGGAAACCTTCCAAAGTGATGCCACAAACTTGGTACCGGGCAAGCAGCCCCACAAGAGGCCAGCACCACTCCAAAGTGACTCCTGCCCCAGGGAGAGGGGAAGGTAACCACATACACCAGTTTGATTGTTGCCCCAGCAGTGGGCTGGGAGCAGACAACTAGGCCCTGCCCACCAGTGAAAGCTTCTCAGGGGACAATACAGGGAGAGTGCCCTGAAGTTTAGTGCTACCACATCTCTGACAAATGCCTTATCTGACCCAACTGAAGCCCAAGGAAGCCCCTGACTAGCCCACTAACAACACAGGGACCAAATCCTGCCCACAAGAGCCATTGCAGATGACTGGACTGAAAACAAATGCAGTTCAGCTACAATAGTAGGGCACACGCACCATACATAGGAGACACTCCTGAAGTGCTTGGTTTTGGTGGACAGGGGATATTGCACTGCAGGGCACTATAGGACCTCTTTTTCATAAGGCCACTACTCTCAAAAAGAGGAGACAGAGCTGACTTTCCTAACACATAGAAAAAGAGACAGAGAGTTAGACAAAGTAATGAGACAGAGGAAAATTTCCTAAATGAATGAACAGGACAACATTATAGCAAGAGAGCTAAATGCAATATAGATAAGTAATCAGATTGATAGGGAATTTAGAGTAATCATCCTAAACATACTCACTGGACTTGAGGTAAGAGTGGAGAACCTCAGTGAGATCCTCAATAAATAAATAGAAAACATAAAAAAGAACCAATCAGAGATGAAGAACTCAATATCTGAAATAAAAAATACACTAGAGGGAATAAATAGTTGAATACTTGAGGAAGCAGAAGAATGGATCAGTGACCTGGAGGACAGAGTAATTGAAAGCAATCAAGCTGGACAGGAGAGAGAAAAAAAGAATAATAAAAAAGAAAATAGATTAAGGTAACTCAGTGATACCATCAAGCATGATAACATTTGCATTATAGGGATCCCAGATGGAGAAGAGAGAAAAAGGGGAGCAGAAAATTTATTTGAAGAGATAATAGCTGAAAACTTCCCAAATCTGGGGAACAAAACAGAAATCCAGATCCAGGAGGCACAAAAAGCCCCAAACAAAATCAATCCAAGGAGGTCTACATCAAGACACATAATAGTTAAAATGGCAAAAAAAAAAAAAAAAAAAAAAAAAAAAAAAAAGTAATGTTTAAGAGAGAATTTTAAAAGTAGCAAGAGAAAAGAAAACAGTTATATACAGGGAAACCCCATAAGGCTATCAGCTGATCTTTCAGCAGAAACTGCAGGCCAGAAGGGAGAGGCAGGATATATTCAAAATGCTAAAAGAAAAACAAAAAACAAAAAACAAAAACCTGCAACCAAGAATACTCTATGCAGCAGGGCTATCATTCAGAATAGAGGGAGAGATAAAGAATTTCCCAGGAAAACAAAATTTAAAGGAATTCTTCACTAAATTACAAGAAATATTAAAGGGGACTCTGTGAGTAAAAAGAAAAGATCATAAGCAGGAGTAAGAAAAGTAGGAAGCACGAAAGCAGTACAGTTATATATCTATAAAAACCAGTCAAGTGATTCACTAAATAAAAGGATGTAAAATATAACACCATATACCTAAAATGGGGAGGGACATAAAGATTTAGCGCTTTTAGAATAGGTTTAAATTTAAGCGACCATCAACTTAATATACACTGCTATATGCATAAGATGTTACATATAAACCCAATGGTAACCACAAGTCAAAAAACAGTAATAGATATGCAAAAAATAAAAACAAAGGAATCTAAGTATATCACTAAAGAAAGCCAGCAAACCATGAGAGTAGAGAGTAAGGGAAGAAAAGAACTACAAAACCAACCATAAAACAAGTAACAAAATGGCAGTAAGTACATTCTTTGCATGTAAATGAACTAAACTCTCCAATCAAAAGTCATAGGGTGATGGAATGAATAAAAAAGCAAGACTCATCTATGTGCTATCTAAAAAAGACTCATTTCAGACCTAAAGACACGTGGTGGGGATAACTTGGTGGCTCAGTAGGTTGGGTGTCAGACTTTGGCTTGCATCATGATCTCACTATTTGTGAGTTCAAGCCCCATGCAGGACTCTGTGCTGGTGGTGCAGAGCCTGCTGGGGATTCTCTTTCTCCCTCTCTTTTTCTCTCTCTCTGTCCCTCCCATGTGCACACATGCTCTCTTTCTCTCAAAATAAATAAATAAATGCATACATACATAAAGACACATGCTGATTGAAAGTGAGGGATGAAAAGCATTTATCATGCAAATGAAAGTGAAAGCAAAGCTGAGGTAGGAATACTTTTATATCAGACAAAATGACTTTAAAACAAAGACTGAAACAAGAGACAAAGAAGGACACTACTTAATCATAAAATGAACAATCCAACAAGAAGATATATAGCAATTGTAAATATTTATGTACCCAACATGGAAACACCTGAATATATAAAGCAACCAATAACAAACATAAAAAAATAATTGATAAAAATACAATAATAGTAGAAGACTTTAACACCCCACTTACATCAATGGATAGGTCATCCAAACAGAAAATCAATAAGGAAACAGTGGCTTTCAACGACACACTGGACCAGATGGATCTAACAGATGTATTCAGAACATTTCATCATAAAACAGCAGAATACACAGTCTTTTCAAGCGCACATGGAATGTTCTCCAGAATTGATCACATGTTAGGCCACAAAACAAGTCTCAACAAATTCAAAAAGATCAAAGTCATACCATGCATCTTTTCTGACTGCACTGTTATGAAACTAGAAATCAATCCCAAGAAAAAATCTGGAAAGAACACAAATACATGGAGGTTAAGCAACATGTTATTAAATAATGAATGGGTCAACCAAGAAGTCAAAGAGGAAATAAAATATACATGGGGACAAATGAAAACAAAAACACAATAGTCCAAAATCTTTGGGATGCATCAAAAGCTGTTCTAAGAAGGAAGATTATAGCAACACAGGTCTACCTCAAAAAGCAAGAAAAATCTCAAATAAACAACCCAACCTTATACCTGAAGGAGCTAGAAAAAGAAGAACAAAACCCAAAATAAGTAGAAGGAAGGAAACAATAAAGATAAGAGAAAAAATAGATGAAATATAAAATATAAAAATAGAACAGATCAATGAAACCAAGAGCTGGTTCTTTGAAAAGATCAACAAAATTGATAGACCTTTAGCCAGACTAACCAAAACAAGAGAGAGAGAAAGAGAGGATTCAAACAAAACCAGAAATGAAAGAGAACTAACAACCAACCCCACAGAAATACAAAGGATTATAAGAGAATATTATGAGAAATTATATGCCAACAAATTGGACAATCTATAAGAGATGGATAAATTCCTGGAAACATATAACCTCCCAGAAACGAATCAGGAAGAAATAGAAAATTTGAACAGACCAATTACCAGTAATTAAATTGAATCAATAATCAAAAGACTCCCAAGAAACATGACTCTATGACCAGATGGATTCACAAGTGAATCCTACCAAATATTTAAAGAAGAGGTAAGACTTGGGGCACCTGGGTGGCTCAGTCAGTTAAGCATCTGACTTCAGCTCAGGTCATGATCTCACAGTCCGTGGGTTTGAGTCCCGGTCAGGCTCTGTGCTGACAGCTCAGAGCCTGAAGCCTGCTTCAGATTCTGTGTCTCCCTCTCTCTGACCCTCCCCTGTTCATGCTCTGTCTCAAAAATAAATAAACGTTAAAAAAAATTTTTTTAAAGAAGAGGTAAGACTTATTATTCTCAAACTATTCCAAAAAAATAGAATAGGAAGGAAAACTTCCAAATTCATTCTATGATACCAGCATTTCCCTGGTATCAAAACCAAACAAAGTCACTAGGGAAAATGAGACCTATAGGCCAATATCTCTGATGAAAATAGATGCAAAAATCCTTAACAGAATATTAGCAAATGGAATCTAATAATATGTTAAAAAAGCCATTCACCATAATCATAAGTGACATTTATTCCTGGGATACAAGGATGGTTCAAAATTTATAAATCAATGAACATTATATAAGAGAGAGGATAAAACCATATGATCATTTCAATAGATGCAGAAAAAGCATCTGACAAAGTACATCATTCATGTCAAAAACTCTCAACAAAATAGGTTTAAAGGGGATATAACTCAACATAATAAAGGCCATATATGAATAACCCACAGCAAACATCATACTCGGGGGTGAAAACCTGAGCTTTTCCCCTACGATCAGGAACAAATTTTCCCCTAAACTCTCACCACTTTTATCCAACATAGTATTGGAAGTCCTAGCCACAGCAATCAGACAAGAAAAAGAAATAAAAGGCATCCAAATTGATAAGGAAGAAGTAAAACTTTCACTATTCACAGATGACATGATACTATGCATAGAAAACCTGAAAAACCACCAAAAATCTGCTAGAACTGATAAATATGATGGGCACTGAGTAATATATTAAATTATTAAATCATTATATTGTACATCTGATACTAATATTATACTGATGTTAATTACACTGCAATTAAAACAAAATTTA